>NC_069507.1:282778136-282842616 GCF_027579735.1 Bombina bombina | reverse complement strand
AGAAGACACATACACATTTCACAGATACAGAAAATAAATTGAAGCACTTGTTTGTTATCAGTTGCAATATTCTAGTTTATATATGGATAAATACATTACTAATACACAAAGCAGCACTATGTCTAAAAGACAAAAAACGCAAGAGGAAAAACTCACTAGGAAGTCACAGGGCGAAACCTCTTTAGAAGGTGGTGGTGAAGAAGGGTCCCTCTCAGGGGAAGGAGACTGGGTGGTCAGGAAACTTTCAGAGATGTTTTTGCCACGCTTTGATAAGATTCAGTCTGAAGTTTCTAAATTAGCAGAAGATTTTAAAAATTTCTCAGGTAGAATGCAGGAAGCGGAGGAAAGAATATCCGAGCTAGAAGATAACCAGAACAGATTAGAACAGATTCAGAACAAGAATAGCAGTCAAATATCGGATCTATGTGCAAAAATAGAAGATCTAGAAAATAGAGCACGCAGAAACAATGTAAGAATTATAGGTCTACAAGAAGGGGGTATGGAAGAAAGTCTACAGGAATTTATGTCATTACAGTTACCTAGGATACTAGGGGTTGAAGAGAAAGACCTACCATTAAGGATAGAAAGAGTGCATAAAATAGGGGCAAGAAGGCAGAATCTCACTGAGCAAAAACCTAGATCAGTAATTGCTAAATTCCTAGACTTCCAAGACAAAGTTAAAATTATGAATTTATATAGAAAGAAAGGAAGTTTGGAATTTGATGGGAAAAAGCTGTTAATGTTCAGTGATTATTCTATGGAAACACTGAATAAAAGAAGAATGACTCCCTTGTGTACAAGCTTAATAGCAGCAGGGCACAAAGCAGTTGTTATATACCCAGAAAAATTGAAATATGAGGGTGAAGAAGGGGTGAAAGTTTTCGAAGATCCTGAAGAAGTGAAGCTTTTTTTTTAAATTGCCTAAGGAGATAGTAACGAGTTGGAATAATAAGTTAGGGGTTTGTTTGAATATTGGTTATATATTGTTTGATTTTAAATATGTGTTCAAATTTTATAAGAAAGAGTAAACAAGCGATAAGGGTAAACCTTTTTGTTAAGGATGTTTTTTTTGTTTTTTTTTTTTTTTTTATTTTATTTTCCTTCTCCCTCTCTTGCCCTGCGGTCCCTCCCAGCCCCCCTCCTTTTTCATTGCTCGCTGGTTCTTTTAAATACACCCTTAACTATAATCTAATACTTTATAAATACACATTTTTATAATTATATAGCAAGATAATGCAAAAACTCAAGATAATCTCATGGAACGTTGGTGGGATAACATCCCCTATTAAAAGGAAGGCTATAATAAAATATTTGAAAACATTAGGAACAGATATTGCCTTAATTCAGGAGACCCATTTAAAGGAGATCGAAAATATGAAATTAAAGTGTAATTGGGTAGGTGAAATTATTGCAACTGATTGTAAAACAAGGAAAAAAGGAGTAGCTATACTTATCAATAAAAATGTAAATTATAGAATTGTGGAAAAAAAAGTAGATGAGAATGAGCGCATAGCTATTATTAAAGTAGAAATTAACTCTGAAGTTTTTACAATTTGCAACGTATATGGACCTAATGAGTATAATAAAAAAATTTGGGATGAACTTCAGTGCAAATTACTGGAATATTTAGACACAAAAATAATTTTAGGGGGTGATTTTAATATGGTCCCTAGAATGCCAATAGACAGATTCCAGTTTGGAAATAAGAAGGATCCAGGAAGGAATTCTCGTAGAGAGACTAAGATTTTCAAAGATATATTTGCCAACATTGGCCTATGTGATTTATGGAGATATAGGAACCCAGGAGTTCGGAATTACACTTGTATCTCAAAAACCCATAGATCCTATTCAAGGATAGATCACTTATTAGTTTCAAAAAGCTTAACAACATTAGTCACAGATACATCTATATACCCTATAACAATATCTGACCATGCACCGATAGGTTTAATATATGGATCTCAAATTAAAAAGGGGAATAATTTTTTCTTCCCTAAATATTGGGCAGAAAATACAGAATTCTTTATTTTTTTAAGGAATAAATTAGAGGGTTTTAGGATTACTAATAGCCAACATATAGGGGAACCAATACTTTACTGGGAAACTGCAAAAGCAGTTTTAAAATCAGAGATGATCACATTTATGGCTTATAAAAAAAAGAAATTAGGTAAACGCGAACTACAGCTATTAAATACAGTAAATAATACTTATAATCAATATCTTAGAGATGCTTCTATAGAAAACTGGAACAAATATATAGGGGCTAATAACCAACGGAATTTATTTTTAATGCAAAAGTATACGCAAGAGGAGATAAAGGCTAAAAGTAGATTTCAAAGGTTCGGCAACAAGTCAGGTAGATATTTGGCAGGTTTAAACAAAATACACAAGAAAAGAACAGTCATAGCCAATATCAAAAGAGACGATATTAATATATCTTCCCAAGAGGAGATTTTAAAAGCCTTTAAAGAATATTATTCAGATATATATAGAACGCACGGAATAAATCAGGAAAGAAAGAGGAAGTTTTGGGAGGAAGTCAAAGTTCCCCAAATCCCGATAGATCAATTGGAATGGCTGAACCGGCCAATCGAGTTAGAGGAAATAATTGGGAAGATAAAATCGCTATCAGTAAATAAAGCTAGTGGTCCGGATAATCTCCCAAATGAATTTTATAGATTAATGAATACAGAAATAGCACCAATATTGGAAAGAGTTTATAACTATGTATTTTCTTCCCTTCAGGAACCTAGGTTAAATAGATTTATGGATTCTACCACTATAATTTTTACTTAAACCAGGGAAATATTCTCAAGATATGGCATCCTATAGACCAATCTCATTATTAAACTCGGATTTAAAGATATTAACAAGTATTATAGCTGAAAGGTTACAAAAAGTGATCCCGATTTTAATACATCCAGATCAGTCAGGATTCATTAATGGTAGATCATCCTTCTATAATATCAGAAGAGTTACAAACGTTATCACATATGTATGGGCTAATAAAGATAATTTTTTTAAAAAAGGAGAGGATTTATTACTATTAACGTTGGATGCACAAAAAGCATTTGATTCGGTAGAATGGGATCATCTCTTTCAGACCTTGAGGATGTTTGGGTTGAAAGGTAATATTCTGGAATGTATTAAAAATTTATACTCCTCCCCAAAAACTGCCTTCTGCATAAATGGACAACAATCAGATTACATAGAAATGTTCAGAGGCACTAGACAGGGGTGTCCTCTCTCACCAATTTTATTTGATCTAGCCTTGAAGCCATTAATGATACAAGTCAGGGAAACGATTCAAGGCATAAGAATTGGGGACACTGAAATAAAAGTAGCAGCATATGCGGATGACATGCTAATATTTTTAAGAAACTCTAAAAAACAGATCCCACTAATATTGGAAATAATAGAAATATTTGGGTCATTCTCTGGTTACAAAGTCAATATTCAAAAATCAGAGATCCTGTGGCTAGTAAAACAGAGAGGTTCTGTTTTAGACTCTAAATTCAAAGTAGCAGATACATTTATAAAATATTTGGGAATAAATTTTTCTAACACACCAGGTGACTGGTATAAGTTAAACTATGAACCCCTATTTTTTAAAATTATAGAGGAAATTAAAAGATGGTCACATCTACCTATAACCCTAGCGGGGAAAATTAATATGTTCAAGATGATAGCAACACCCAAAATGTTATATGTAATTCAAAATTTACCATTAAAAATTAAAAACAAAGATTTATTACGTATCAAAAAAGCCGTTACTCAACTTTGTTGGAAAGATAAAAAAGCTAGAATATCATATGCAAAACTATCTATTGCAAACGAATGGGGCGGAATGGGGCTACCTGACTTAATCTTATACAACCAGGTGTTTTTTGCTAAAATAGTATTAGCTTGGATTTCCAACAACAATAAATTTGTAGATTTAGACCTAGAAGAGAATATAGTAAAACCATTTAGCCTAAAATCCCTAATACACATAGATTATAATAAGCTACCAGATAGGATTAAAAAATTGGATAACATTACAAATTTAATCATAGCTTGGCAAAAATTATGTAAAATTTTGAAAATAGATTTTCACTTTTCAAATTTTTTACCTTTAAGAGGGAATCCTGAGGTAATGATGAATGCTGAAGTATGTCAAAAATGGCAGGAAAGAGGCCTTACCTATTTATACCAGTTAATCGATAACCAGAAGAAATGCATTTGGGACTTTAAATATTTGAAAGATATGTATGGATGGGAGAACTCACATTTTTATATATACCTACAGTTAAGACATTATTGTAATTCATTAGGAAGGGTGATTTACATGAAGGATAATTGGGATAAGCTGACTCCCATAATGAATCTCTTCGCCCAAGGAAGTACTAGATGCTCAGTATTATACAATAAACTTAATGACCAAATTAGGATGAAATATATATATGAATCAATCAATAAATGGTTAAGAATCTCCCCAGAGCTCGAAATAACTGAGGAGGATATAAGAGGAAGCATGAATAGAACAAGAAAAGCTACCTTATTATCTAGTTGGAGAGAGTCACAAGTTAAAATATTGCACCACGTATACTTAACCCCTTATGTTATGGCGAAGTGGGGCAATTCTCAAAATAGCTGTTGTAAGCGATGTAGATATGTAAACGCAGATATAGTACATTGTATGTACTCATGCCCTAAAATTAAAAATTTTTGGTTAAAAATCACTTATTGGTTGAAAAAGAAATGTAAGATTAGTCTTGACATTACCCTGAAAGAAGTTCTTTTTCTAGTAGAAGGTTCAACTCACGGGTCAAATACTTGTTTCTTAAATACTATAATATTAATTGTAAGAAATATGATATTAAGTGAATGGAATTCCAAAAAGAGTTTAAGCATAAAGGTTTTCTTAAGGCGAATACAGCAGCAATTGACTTATGAACAATTTGACACAGACAATCAGTCCGAAAAACAAATTGCAAAATTCATGCTCAAATGGGAACTATATATAAGATCACTAGATCGGGCAATGCAACAAATAATTATTAAACCATTTGAAAATTCGATATATATTCAAGAGGAACAACTTAGGGGGAGCTGGAGAGTGTAGGGTAAGAGTGGGATGGAGTGTGAGAGGTCTAAGGTAAAAAAAAATTTTTTATTTTTTTTTATCTCCTTAGAGTTAGTAAGGTGTATGTACTAATAGACAATACAATGAGCTAAAAGAAGAGAAAGGGGGAAAGGAAGGAAGAAGGTTAAAAGATAGATAAGGGAAGGGGGAAAAACGAGAGTAAAGATTACGTTAGTATACATTGTATATATTGTGTTAAACACTTATATAATATATATGGATATAAGAAGGAAAACGATGTATATATGTCATTCAATAGTAGAAATATTATATCAATTGGATTTGTGAAATTGCAACTAGAGTCATTTTCAAGAAGATAATATTGTAATTGTAATAGTTAGCAATACGTTTTTTTGTTTTTTTCTCACATTGTATGTACATGATATAATATGTGATTATCTCAATAAAAAAACTGAAAGTGAAAAAAAAATACCAGCGCTATGGAAATCCCATTGAAAAACTTAATTTTTAGGAGTGCGGGATTGACGTTGCGGTACATGCTAAAAGGCTTATGGTACAGCTATACCGACAAGACTTTGTAATGGTGGCGGTGCTGTTTTAACGCTGAAAATAAGATGAACGCACAAACTTGTAACCTAGGTGTAAGTGAATGTGTAATCTAAAAGTAAACAACAAAGTTAAACGACCCATGTTAAGCTACAATCTAATAAATGAAGTTAGTGAAGCCAGAAGTTCACATAGTGTGAATCAATAGGTGGCATATAGAAGTGTGTCCGAAATGGACCATAGAAATTTACAATGTCTGTTTCTATTAAAGGTATGAAAAACCGGAGCGGTGTGTCTAGTCGGCACCATGATAAGTCGCTTTCCTTAGCAGCTCTGGATCCACTACAAAAATCCTATCAAATATCTTTTGAATCCTACTAAACTAAGGATCTTTAGCTCTTATATTCAATCCCTTATATCTATAGGAACAGTTTGATGTAAGTATCACTTTGTTTCAGCGCTGTTTGGAGTATAAGATCAGACCATCATAAAGAACGGCGCCAGCCTTCAACTATCAACTCTGCTAACCACCCTCCAGATAATTGGGTTCAACAGGATCATCTTACTGCCGACTCAAGATGGAGAAAACAGACATTTATACATTACTAATAGAGCTTGCGAATAAGATTGACAGAAGGTTTGACGATCTTACCATTATCATCAGAGGAGCACACATACAAGACTGCACCGGACGCCTTACAAGCAAGGGCGTAGAGCTCACAGAGCCGACAGAGGACATATCCCCTGTTCAGCAGTGCTTGCCACCACAGAGGGTAAGGTCTGGCGGGGCTCCGGACTATGATTCAGGAGATAACGACGTAGGGGGTACTATACATGGCCTTAACGGAATATCACCCTCCCACCCTGGGGGCACACAGAAGCATCTATTCACAAGCACCGACTCACCAAGTGCCAAGACATCTCTGCTGATCACACGCATACATCATGTACAACTCCCGAAACCTCACACCTTATACCCCGGGGAAGAACAGATATGAGATAACTCACCTCTGGCCTCTGACTGGGGAGGTGCAGCCAACTCCCTTGGTCGAGGTTCAGAGCCTATTCATCATCTGATTACGGGACTTGTATCTTATGAAGAGACCCACTTGGTTGAGAGACATCTGCTCCTGTGCATCCTAGAATACTTACCCGCCATGGTAGCCCAAAGGGACCTATCCTATTTGTCACAACAGGCCAAAGCAATACAGGCTTAGATCTGGAGTAGGCTAAATTAAAAAGACTACCTAACTGTACTAAGCCGTGTTCTATCCTATGCAAGTTAATAATTCTCCTGTCGTTATATGTTAGAAGAGTTTAGCATGTGTAAATTGAGCTAAGACTTAGTATTAATTGCTATCTTGATGTTTCTTAGGTCTATACCTCAGCCCTCATGTTTATTTATATATAGAGTCTCCGTCAGCTAACCCTAAACCACTAGTCACCAACACCTCTGAACAGTTTTTGTTCTATACATAATTAGCTCTCCATATTGCTGCGTGTTTGAATTAATATGAGGGGCTGGCATGGCTCACTTACTTTGGGATCTGCTTTGTTAATTGCTATTTTACCGTTAGTCTCACTCAATCCTCAGTCCCCATATATGTAAAGTACAGTCGCCTTAAGTTACCCTTAAAATACGGATTATGTTCTATTTCAGCTGTTATGACAATGTGCCACCCTATCTGTGGCTGGCATGTGGAGAGATTTGGTCTCTCTTATAGTTAAACCCTCACTTCTGACCCTTAAATAGCGAGATTCTGCATGCGGAGCTAACGAACATCCTCATAAGTACTATTGTCTGCTCCACTAATTCATCATCAGCATCTGAGCTGCTATAGAGACAATTATAGAGATTTACTTCTAATTAGGAACCCTACTCGGCTCCTACAGCTTATATATTACTATTATTTAGCAGACATAGCACTCATATACCCAATAGAACATAGCTCCCATGTGTTCATTCTAACATTTGCCCTTTAGAGATTGGGATTTTTTTTTTTTAGACTAGGTAGACTAAGTCAGTAAACCACGACACGCCATATCTTTCCCTAAACAGTTCATAGGCCCCGCACAGCCAGGCATGCACATAAGTGCTCTAACCATAGCCCCTCACAAGGTAACGGTTCACTGCTTCATTTAGTCATTTACCCACTAGCACTTCACCATAACAAGGCAGAAGTCATATTCAAGATAGTTTCCCTTCCATCAAACCCAGTCCCACAGTCACGTACAAACTCCTGATAAATTGTACATATCTCCTACTATAAATTAACGCTACGCAAACTGCTCTAATTTACTTAAAGGGACATGAAACCCAATTTTTTTCTTTCATGATTTAGAAAGAGTAGGCAATTTTAAACAACTTTCTAATTTACTTCTATTATCTAATTTGCTTCATTCTCTTGCTATCCTTTGCTGAAAAGCATATCTAGATAGGCTCAGTAGCTGCTGATTGGTGGCTGCACATAGAGGCCTAGTGTGATTGGCTCACTCATGTGCATTGCTATTTCTTCAACAAAGGATATCTAAAGAATGAAGCAGATTAGATAATAGAAGTAAATTGGAATGTTGTTTAAAATTGTATTCTACATCAGAATCATGAAAGAAAAATGTTGGGTTTAGTGTCCCATTAAGCCCTAAAAATATTGCTCATATATTTTCCCATCTTTTTCAATGACGGCAGTCCTTCTATAATGAGATTTTACCCTAACAACTAAATAAGAGTGACTCTTATCATTTATCTTCATATTTATACATCATATCCTTATACCAGTTGCTCTTCCCTATATTCTATATGCTAATGTCCAAGAGTAACAAATTCCCCATACTTTACCAATTTAGGTTTAGGACCCTTTGTACCATACGGGGAACACAAGTTAAAAAGCTTAAAACTGACGTTTCATTGGTATATGCTTTAGACACCTAGGTTTGCTAGAGGATAGTTGTTGTCTAGTGCAGTTCACTAGTAGCAGGACATGATATTGCCGCCTATACGATTAATTTATGTGACCTAGTAATATAGCCTATGGGAACAGATGTTGTCGTATTGCAGGTATTAACCTGCTGTATAATTTCTATTCCCACTCCTAGGTATAGTATCACACAGGACAAGTTATGGAGTTGTTGTTTTCCATAATTGGCCCGATACGTAAATATTCATTTGTATGCATGGCACTAGATATATGTAAAAAATTATT
The DNA here is from genome assembly GCF_027579735.1 of Bombina bombina. NCBI lineage: Eukaryota > Metazoa > Chordata > Amphibia > Anura > Bombinatoridae > Bombina > Bombina bombina. The sequence continues at coordinate 282,833,784 of NC_069507.1, read as the reverse complement.
TCATTCATTCTTTTTGGGTTTTTTAACTCATTCCTGTATGATGTCTGGACATATTCCTCATGTTGTATTCTAGCATAACCTCAATAAAAAATTATAAATAAAATTTAAAAAAAAAGGTATGAAAAACCTCGAAATTTTAACAACTTTAATGAATGTCTTAAATAACTGTTATAAATAGATACCAAATTAGGGATGTGTGATATAACCCTAAGTGCGCGTAGTAGTGAATATATTGGTGCTGCATAAAGGTGCTTCCAAGAGGACCAATAGAAATGCACCTTGTTATATGAAAAAAAGTATATAGAAATTCTCATAAATGTTGAATATTGATAGAGAATATATGTGTGATATAGCTGTATATGTGTATAAATCAATACTATTAATCTAGAAAATAAGTGAAAACTAATAAAAGTGACAACAATAAACATATTCATTAAATAATACAATGACATAAAACATATAATAATAATAATGGTGTCTTCATGATACAATCCACAAATGTCTTATTGTCAACTAAACACCTTTTCGATAGAAACCAACTCCTAAAAGACCCCAGTATCTATAACTTCATTTAAACCATCCGGATACAATGACCCAAATTTATAGACCCAGTATGTCTCACGTTGACGTAATCTGGACATTCTATTATTAAACTCAATTGTTAAAATAAAAGGTGTGATTTTTATGTGACATTGGGCAGACCCATGTGTATGTGTGTGATGTTTTGAAGTGCTGTATTTATTGGACCCCTTTTGATATTTCTAAGGTGCTCAGACCATCTGCGATGTACTTTCCTGCAGGTGCGACCTATATATTGAGGGCCACAAATACAGGTAATACAATAAACCACATATGTTGAATTACAGGTCATTCTTTGAGTAAGATGGAAGATTTCCCCAGTACTGTGAGATTTTATATTAGTAGTGCCATCAGTAATGTATTCGCACATATATCTACTGTGTTTGCATTGATAAGTGCTTATTTTTAATTTACTCTTATTTTTTTCAGATCTCCCCTGTGTGGGTTTTCTATATCCACGCTTACACATCACTACTTTACAGCAAGATAGTTTTTCTTTTAAAGTTGGAGCTCTCCTAAAAGTGCAAAAAGTGTTCCAATATCTGTTTGAAGATGGGATTTCTTAATAATAGATTCCAATGTTTCGACACAATCTTTATGATTTTCTTAGGGTTAGTGTTATATTTGGTTATAAATGCTGTCTTGAAAGGGGGAGCCTCCAATGTTTTGGTTTTATCTACAAAAAACATAAATTATGCTTACCAGATAATTTAATTTCCTTCTGTATAAGGAGAGTCCACGGCATAATTCCTTACTGTTGGTAAATACTGAACCTGGCCACCAGGAGGAGGCAAAGACACCCCAGCCAAAGGCTTAAATACCTCTCCCACTTCCCCCATCCCCCAGTCATTCTGTTGTGGGAACAAGGAACAGTAGGAGAAATATCAGGGTATAAATGGTGCCAGAAGAAAAATATAAGTTAGAGGACCGCCCATCGGTGAACATGGGCGGGGGCCGTGGACTCTCCTTATACAGAAGGAAATGAAATTATCTGGTAAGCATAATTTATGTTTTCCTTCTTAATATAAGGAGAGTCCACGGCATCATTCCTTACTGTTGGGAAACTTATACCCAAGCTCTAGAGGACACTGAATGATAACGGGAGGGACAAAAAGAGAGGCGGACCCTAATCTGAGGGCACCACATCCTGCAAAACGTTTCTCCCGAAGGCTGCTTCAGCTGAAGCAAAAACATCAAACTTGTAAAATTTAGAAAATGTATGTAAGGAGGACCAGGTAGCGGCCGTAAAAATCTGATCCATAGGAGGGGACTGGAAACAGGTACCACACAGGAGATCAAGACGCCCACCTTCTTCTCCCCAACCCCTCTTGGAGGAGAAGGAATGATAGCTAAGTAACTCTTGACACTTTTTCCTCTCTCCCCCCACTCTGGGCATATATGGGAGGTATATTACCTGCAAGATTCGTAAGCTCCAGGTCCTGGATCTGTACTTAACCTATCATATCCATGGTGCCATGACTGGGTTTTTGCTTTTTCTAAAATGGCCTCAGCCAGGTTATGGCCAGACCTTTATCCTGGGGTCTCTATTGTTAAATGTTACATACAAATTATTTGTTCTTAAACAGTTGGGAGACTATCTCCTTTAGTTAATTAACATGGTTCATATGTATTGTGTTTCTGATGCAATTCGTGTTGTTTTTCTGGGTTTTTTTTTCTATTTTCTTTTCCTTTTTACATTTGTAAATGTATTCTCAGTATGTACTCGTTTATCACTTCCATGATAATTCTATCCCAATGTCAGTCAATCAGTATACAACTGTCCTCAATTTTTTATAATGTGTAACAAATTATCACGTCATAAACATATTTGCACAAAACACCAAAGGTCTAAACTGCCCGAAAAAAAGGAGGATGGCTATTTCAGACCTCCAGAAAAGAGGTGGGCACATCCTAATGCTTCAAGAAACGCATTATAAATCAAATAATATCCCCAAATACTTTTTACCCCATTATCCTCAACACTTCCACAGCACCAACCCCCATAAAAAAATCAATGGGGTTAGTATCTTGATTCATAAGTCAATCCCCTTTACCAAAACTCACATTGACAAAGATAAAGAAGGGAGGTACTTGTGTTTGCGAGGAATTTTATATGGAAAACCAGTGACCCTGGTGAATATTTATGCCCCTAACAGACTCCAAGGGAGTTTCCTTTTATCAATATGCAATACAGTCATGAAAGAAGCCAAGGGCTCCTTGATAATGGCTGGAGACTTACACATCCCGTTAATCCCAATAATAGATTGCACCAACCCTGACACTAGAGCAAAGACCCCCCATCTCCAAAGTATCTGGCAAAAATTCAAATTACTCGGCTTACATGATTCCTGGAGATATCTAAATCCCCAAAAATCAAACTTTACATTTTTCTCGCATCCAAAACGCAACTACTCTAGATTGGATTACATTCTAGTAGACCACCTAGTTCTAACCCATATCCAGCAATCACATATTAAACACACTTCGTGGTCAGACCACTCCCTTGTCACTTGTACCATTAGTTGGCCCTCAGCCCCATTCAAACCCTTTCAGTGGAGATTGGAGGAATCCCTCCTGTTAGACAAGAAGCGGGTGAAATTGTTCACTGAGCACATAAACTCGTACTTTGCTATAAATGATACCCCAGACATCGACATAACCACTCTTTGGGAGGCACACAAAAGCACTCTAAGAGGCGAATTCATTAAAGTTAAAGCACAAATAGGGAAAAAAACAGAGAAAAGACCTTACGCATAGCTAAAGAATTAGCTGAACTAGATCAAGCACACAAACTACTCCCAACCGACCCCAAGATTCTAGAACAGCTCTCAGAAAAGAGAGATGAGATGAATCTCTTACTGCAAATAGGAACCCAGGAGCAACTACTCCACCGACAACAAAATTTTTACAGGGAAGGGAACAAATCAGGGAAACTATTGGCAAGGACACTAAAACAACAACAACAGACGTACATACACTCACTTAAATCCCCCCATGTTAAACAAATAGAAGATACCAAAACTATAGCAGATGAGTTCAAGACATTTTACCACAAACTTTACAATCTCTTCCCTAACAGAAATCACCAATCCCACTTACAGCTATGCCAACAATATTTAGACAAAATCCCACTTTCCCAACTAACGGTAGACCAACGTAAACTCCTAGACCAACCAATACAATCTTCTGAAATTCATGAGGCTATCAAAACCCTAAAACAAAATAAAGCTCCAGGGCCAGACGGCTTTTCAGGCCTTTACTATAAGACTTTCGCAAATTCTCTCATCCCCTATTTGAGATTAAATTAGATAGTGTTGTCAGACAACATCCCCTTCCCAGATACGATGCTTCAAGCTAATATTTCTGTACTAGCAAAACCTGGCAAGACCCCTAACACTCCAGCAAATTTCAGACCAATTTCGCTTCTAAACATGGACCTAAAACTATATGCCAAGGTATTAGCCAACCGCCTCAATAAAATTCTTCTCTCAATTATCCACCAGGGCCAGGTCGGGTTTGTCCCTCATAGAGAGGCAAAAGACAACACGGTCAAAATCCTCAATCTCCTTGAACACATTTCTTTAAACAAAATCCCTGCCATTTTCCTTTCTACCGACGCCGAAAAGGTTTTTGACCGTTTAGATTGGACATACCTTTCAGCTACCTTACAACACTTCTCCTTCCCCCACTACTTCATCCAGAAAGTATTGGCTTTATACACTAACACCTCTGCTCAGATTAAAATAAACGGCACCCTCTCGGACCCCTTTTAGATACAGAATGGGTCCAGACAGGGCTGCCCCCTCTCCCCCCTGCTGTTCATGCTCTCTCTTGAGCCACTAGCCACAAAAATCAGAATGAACCAACACATCCAGGGGATAGATATTGACCTCCACTCCCATAAACTGGCTATCTTTGCAGATGACTTGCTAATTACAATGACTGACCCATTTGACTCTCTCCATGCTGCCCTTTCTGACCTTTCAGGTTACGGATCTGTATCCAATTTCTTAGTGAACATGACCAAATCTGAATATCTCCCTATCAACCTAACCCAAACCACCCTTGACACCTTAAAATCTGAATGCACCCTCAGACCCCAAACCAAATATCTAAAATATCTTGGCATATCCCTAACTCCAGACAAAGATGACCTACGTAGATATAACTATGGAAACCTAATTTCTGAGTTCCAAGCACTGGCCTCTTCTTGGCTACCAAAAAACATATCCTGGCTAGGCAGGATTCAGGCAGCGAAAATGATTCTTTTGCCAAAAGCCCTTTATATTCTCCAGACGGTCCAAATCCTGGGTATTCTTAGAGATCTGGATACACTACAAAAAATCATAAATGACTATATCTGGCGCAGAAGACCCCCATGCACCAACAAGAACACCCTTTATAAACTTCCTAAAGAGGGGGGATTGGGGGTTCCTAATCTTCGTGCCTACAAGCTAGCAATATCCTTACAGAGGGTGGCGGGCTGGTGCAGGTCTGGGGGACCAAACTCAAAAAGATGGATTCAAATTGAATCCGATTTGTCACACTCAAAAAACATAAGTAGTTTAAGTTGGAACCCAGCATTTTTTAACAGCCACTATGTCTCCTCTTCTGCTATAACTAATGAAACATGGTCGGATTGGAGATTGATCCGTAAGTCATATAACAAAATCTCCTCGAGCTACTCCCCCCTCACCACAATTTTATCTAACCCAGAATTCTCATCTGGTCTCCACATAGACAATACAAATTTTCAGGTACTTGAGGATAAACTCCCAATATACCTCCTAACAGAGGGGAGTAACATTAAATCTAAAGGCCAACTTGATGCTTTGGGGCATCCTTTACTCTCCTCTTGGTTCAGAGTCCATTAAATCAAACACTACATAAATACTCACAGACATAGGAAAGATCTTGTAAGGCCCCTAACGATATTTGAACAGTTATGTGTTTCCAGGGAGAATCCTACTAGAGTCATTTCTAACCTATATAAACTGACCCTAGCAAGTTGTTTCCCAACTTTCCCTTCCTACACCAAGAGCTGGGACAGAGAGCTTAAAACCTTCACCCCCGCTCAGACTTGGACACGCAGATTTGCGGCTCTGTCTAGGTCAGGCCACTCTTCACAAGCTAAAGAGACCAACATAAAAACCATGATACGGTGGTACTTAACCCCAGCCAAACTTAAATACATTTATAAAAACACTTTAGGATTATGTTGGAGAGGCTGTCGACAAGAAGGCCACCTGTCCCACATTTGGTGGAAGTGTACGCATGTAAAACAGTTCTGGTCAGACATATTCACTCAACTGCTCCAATTGCCATCTAACTTACTACAGTCTCTCTCAGAACACAGAGAAAAAAACACAGACCTTTTCACTCAACTGCTCCAATTGCCATCTAACTTGCTACAGAACACAGAAAAAAAAAACACAGACCTTTTCACTCAACTGCTCCAATTGCCATCTAACTTACTACAGTCTCTCTCAGAACACAGAAAAAAAGCACAGACCTTTTCACTCAACTGCTCCAATTGCCATCTAACTTACTACAGGTAGCCTTCTGGAAAACAGCTTTTCTGCAACTCACTTCCTCTTTCGGTCTGTCACAATGGACTGATTCTCCCACTCACAAAGACGGTCGCGCTATACCCTTACCCCTATACTAACACACTTTTTAAACCTCTCCCTCAGCACTGGTACATTTCCCTCATCGATGATACATGCGCTGGTCACACCTATCCTCAAAAAACCTTCCCTTGATCCTACCTCCCCATCCAACTACCGCCCAATTTCCCTCCTCCCTCTTGCTTCAAAGCTTCTCGAAAAACTAGTATATGCACGCCTATCCCATTTCCTTACGTTAAACTCCCTTCTTGACCCGCTGCAATCTGGATTTCGTCCCTATCACTCCACAGAGACAGCTATTGTTAAGGTCACCAACGACCTACTTACAGCTAAATCAAAAGGCCACTTCTCTCTGCTTATCCTCCTTGATCTGTCCGCAGCCTTTGACACTGTCGACCACCCTCTTTTGCTTCAAACCCTCCAATCCTTCGGCATCTGTGACACAGCCCTTTCGTGGCTCTCTTCCTACCTGTCAAACTGTACCTTTAGTGTAGCCTTCTCTGGGGCCTCCTCTGCCCCGTCACCACTTTCTGTCGGAGTACCGCAAGGCTCTGTCCTCGGTCCCCTTCTCTTCTCAATCTATACGTCATCACTAGGTTCCCTAATTAAGTCCCACGGTTTCCAATATCATTTGTATGCCGATGACACCGAAATCTACTTCTCTGCACCAGAACTATCTCCTTCCTTGCTAACCCGTGTCACTAACTGTCTTTCTCACATCTCTTCCTGGATGTCCTCTCACTACCTCAAGCTAAATCTCTCCAAAACTGAGCTCCTCATTTTCCCCCCTTCTTCCAAAATCTCCACCCCCAATATCTCTATAACTGTCGACAACTCCATCATTACCCCTACCCCGCATGCCCGATGTCTCGGGGTCACATTTGACTCAGATCTTTCCTTCACTCCTCACATTCAGTCCTTGGCTACAGCCTGCCGCTTCCACCTTAAAAACATCTCTAAAATTAGACACTTCCTTACACAAGACACAACTAAGATTTTAATCCACTCTCTCATTCTTTCCCGCCTTGATTACTGCAACTCTGTCCTCTCTGGTCTCCCCACCTGCAGCCTAGCTCCTTTACAATCCATAATGAATGCCTCTGCCAGACTCATCTTCCTTACACATCGCTCTTCATCTGCTGCGCCTCTCTGCCAATTTCTTCACTGGCTTCCTCTTGCCTCTAGGATCAAACACAAAACTCTCCCTCTTACATACAAAACCCTCAACTGCACTGCTCCCCCCTACATCGCAGACCTTGTCTCCAGATACTCTCCCTCCTGTCCCCTTCGCTCTGCTCATGACCTCCTACTCTCCTCCTCTCTTGTCACCTCATCACACTCCCGTTTACAGGACTTCTCCAGACTGGCTCCCATCTTGTGGAACTCTCTGCCTCGCTCCACAAGACTCTCTTCTAGTTTTAAAAGCTTCAAGTGCTCCCTAAAGACTCTACTGTTCAGGGACGCATACAACCTACGCTAACCTTTCCTAATACCAGTTCCTCTCCTCCACTGCAATCCCCTGAACCCTCTTAGCATGTAAGCCTAAAAGTCCAGCTGTTTGTAGATCACCTTTTTCAGAGCTGACTACAACAGTGCAACTCTTGGCAGGGCCCTCTACCCTATAATTGTTTTGTTGTACTCCCCCTTTGTTTATAGCGCTGCAGAATCTGTTGGCGCTCTACAAATAACCGATAATAATAATAGTATCAATATAACTCTAGGTTCTCAACTTAATCCCACGCCAGAGTTGATTATGCTCAATCAACCTAATAATTTGACTTGTAAAATAAGAAAGCATCTATTCCAAATTCTACTCAATGCAGCCAACCAACTCATACCTAAACATTGGGAAAACCCCACAAAGCCCTTCACTCTCAGAATGGAAAAACTGATGCCTAGATTTAGAGTTTGGCGTTAGCCGTCAAAACCAGTGTTAGGGGCTCCTAACGCTGGTTTTGGGCTACCGCTGGCATTTAGAGTCAGTCAGAAAAGGGTCTAACGCTCACTTTCCAGCCGCGACTTTTCCATACCGCAGATCCCCCTACGCCATTTGCGTATCCTATCTTTTCAATGGGATCTTTCTAACGCCGGTATTTAGAGTCTTGGCTTAAGTGAGCGTTAGAAATCTAACGACAAGACTCCAGCCGCAGAAAAAAGCCAGGAGTTAAGAGCTTTCTGGGCTAACGCCGGTTCATAAAGCTCTTAACTACTGTGCTCTAAAGTACACTAACACCCATAAACTACCTATGTACCCCTAAACCGAGGCCCCCCCACATCGCCGCCACTCTAATAAAAAATTTTAACCCCTAATCTGCCGACCGCACACAGCTGAAACCTTCATTATCCCTATGTACCCCTAATCTGCTGCCCCTAACATCGCCGACCCCTACATAATATTTATTAACCCCTAATCTGCCAACCCCAACGTCGCCGCCACCTACCTACAATTATTAACCCCTAATCTGCCGACCGGACCTCACCGCTACTATAATAAAGTTATTAACCCCTAATCCGCCTCACTCCCGCCTCACTAACCCTATAATAAATAGTATTAACCCCTAATCTGCCCTCCCTAACATCACCGACACCTAACATCAAGTATTAACCCCTAATCTGCTGACCGGACCTCACCGCTACTCTATTAAATTTATTAACCCCTAAAGCTAAGTCTAACCCTAACACTAACACTCCCCTAAGTTAAATATAATTTTTATCTAACGAAATAAAATAAATCTTATTAAATAAATTATTCCTATTTAAAGCTAAATACTTACCTGTAAAATAAACCCTAATATAGCTACAATATAAATTATAATTATATTGTAGCTATTTTAGGATTTATATTTATTTTACAGGCAACTTTGTATTTATTTTAACAAGGTACAATAGCTATTAAATAGTTAATAACTATTTAATAGCTACCTAGTTAAAATAAGTACAAAATTACCTGTAAAATAAATCCAAACCTAAGTTACAATTAAACCTAACACTACACTATCAATAAATTAATTAAATAAATTAACTACAATTATCTACAATTAAATAAACTACCTACAATTATCTACAATTAAACCTAACACTACACTATCAATAAATAAATTAAATACAAATAAATACACTAACTAAAGTACAAAAAATAAAAAAAGAACTAAGTTACAAAAAATAAAAAAAGAACTAAGTTACAAAAAATAAAAAAAGAACTGTTACAAAAAATAAAAAAATATTTACAAACATTATAAAAATATTACAACAATTTTAAGCTAATTACACCTACTCTAAGCCCCCTAATAAAATAACAAAGCCCCCCAAAATAAAAAAAATGCCCTACCCTATTCTAAAATACAAATAGAAAAGCTCTTTTACCTTACCAGCCCTTAAAAGGGCCTTTTGCAAGGCATGCCCCAAAGAATTCAGCTCTTTTGCCTGGGAAAAAAAACATACAATAACCCCCCCCAACATTACAACCCACCACCCACATACCCCTAATCTAACCCAACCCCCCCTTAAATAAACCTAACACTAAGCCCCTGAAGATCTCCCTACCTTGTCTTCACCACGCCGGGTATCACCGATCGGTCCAGAGGAAGTTAGGTGTTAGTGATGTTAGGGAGGGTTAATACTATTTATTATAGGGTTAGTGAGGCGGATTAGGGGTTAATAAATTTATTATAGTAGCGGCGAGGTCCGGTCGGCAGATTAGGGGTTAATAATTGTAGGAAGGTAGCGGGGACGTTGGGGGCGGCAGATTAGGGGTTAATAAATATAATATAGGGGTCGACGGTGTTAGGGGCAGCAGATTAGGGGTACATAGGGATAACGTAGGTTGCGGCGGTGTACGGAGCGGCAGATTAGGGGTTAAAAAAATATGCAGGGGTCAGCGATAGCGGGGTCGGCAGATTAGAGGTTAATAAGTGTAAGGTTAGGGGTGTTTAGACTCGGGGTACATTAGGGTGTTAGGTGCAGATTTAGGAAGTGTTTCCCCATAGGAAACAATGGGGCTGCGTTAGAAGCTGAACGCTGCTTTTTTGCAGGTGTTAGGTTTTTTTTCAGCTCAAACGGCCCCATTGTTTCCTATGGGGGAATCGTGCACAAGCACGTTTTTTAAGATGGCCGCGTCCGTAAGCACCGCTGGTATTGAGAGTTGCAGTGGCGGTAAATATGCTATACGCTCCCTTTTTTGGAGCCTAACGCAGCCCTTCAGAGAACTCTCAATACCAGCGGTATTTAAAAGGTGCGGGGGGAAAAAAGCAGGCATAGCTAACGCACCCCTTTGGCCGTAGAACTCTAAATCTAGCGGATAGTAAATAAAAATGTAATGTTGGAATGGTTTCATTACTTCAAACTAGGCCAATTAGACTTCTTCCAAGATATACAATTTCTCTGGGAATCCTTTCTCCACGGATAGAATAATTCATTCACTTAAAAAAAAAAAAAAAAAAATCCGTCAAGTTGCAATAACTTTTAATCTCACCTGATTTACTGAGTACTACAGTACATACTTATAATTTCTTTTTTGCTTATGTTTCTTTCTATTTTAATTGTGTTACCTCTTTAAGTAGATTTCCTTGTTTAATGTTAATTATACATTGCTAGATTGTTGGTTTCAGGGGCTCCTAACCCTTGACACATTTTGAGCGAGTTCTAATAGTTAAGCACTTTAACTCTGCTTCCTTATCTTTATGATGAAAGGTTTATGTCCTTCACCCTTATGTTTACATTATCAATATTCATGGACATGCCAAAGTCTCAGCTCTGATGAAAAGACTGTATCCCACTAAGGGAAGCCCAAGAACATTTTGGAAATCTCGCATCAGCTGTACTTTTTGAATGTTATGTTGTGCAAACCTGTACCAATGCTCTTTAATTTTGTATTATTAGAAAATATTTTCAAATAAAGAGAATATATATAAAAAAAAAAAATCTGGTCCATAGAGGCTTCGTTCTTGAAGGCCCAAGAGGTAGCCGTTGCTCTAGTAGAATGAGCCGTAATTCTCTGAGGAGGCCTATGTCCCACTGTCTCATAAGCTAAGTGGATAACACTTCTCAACCAAAAAGATAAGTAAGTCCAAGAGACCTTCTGACCCTTACGCTTCCCAGAATAGGCAACAAACAAGGAAGAAGTTTGTCTAAAATTCTTAGTAGCCTGAAGATAGAACTTCAAGGCGAGAACCACGTCCAAATTATGAAGCAAACGTTCCTTCGAAGAAGGATTAGGACACAAGGAAGGAACCACAATCTCTTGATTGATGTTGCAGTCTGACACGACCTTAGTAAGAAACCCTTACTTAGTACATAGGACAGCCTTATCAGAATGGAACACCAGATAAGGAGGCTCACATTGCACGGTGGCAAGCTCAGATACTCTGCGAGCAGAAGCAATAGCCAGTAGAAAATAACTTTCCAGGACAACAACTTAATGTCAATTTCATGCATAGGTTCAAACCGAGTCCGCTGTAAAACCTTAAGAACAAGATTCAGACTCCAAGGAGGAGCCTTAGATCTAAACATAGGTCTGATCCTTATCAGAGCCTTAACAAAAGACTGTACATCTGGAAGCTCAGAGAGTCTCTTGTGCAGTAAAACAGACAGGGACAAAATCTGCCCCCTCAGGGAACTGACAGAAAGACCCTTCTCCAGTCCATCCTGTAGAAATAATAGGATCCTGGCAACCTTAACCTTATGCCGGGGAAATCCACGCTCTTCACACCAGAATAAATAGGTTTTCCACACCTTATGATAGATGTGACGAGTAACCGGCTTACAAGCTTGAATGAGAGTATCAATAACTCTCTCAGAAAAACCTCTCTTGGCTAAGACTAGGCGTTCAATCTCCATGCAGTCAGCCTCAGAGAATCTAGATTTTGATCAACAAAAGGACCTTGTTCCAGCAGATCCCTGCGACAAGGTAACTTCCAAGAAGGAGAAGATGACATCCCCACCAGATCCGCGAAAAACATCCTTCGCGGCCATGATGGAGTAATCAGCATCACTGATGCTTGCTCCTGCTTGAAGCAGGCCACTACACGAGGAAGGAGTGGTAACGGCGGGAAAAACTTCTCTGCCATCCTCCTGTGATGAAAGGCAAAGAATGACTGGGCGATGGGGGAAGTGGGAGAGGTATTTAAGCTTTCAGCTGGGGTGTCTTTGCCTCCTCCTGGTGGCCAGATTCAGTATTTCCCAACAGTAAGGAATGATACTGTGGACTCTCCTTATATTAAGAAGGAAAAGGTTTCCCTATTTAAATTGCGTGCTCTTAAAAAACCTGCTTCAATAATTGTGTCTGGGTAATGTCTCTCTTTAAATCTATCTTTAAGGATTCTGCTCTGTACATCATATGTACCTAATTCAGTACAGTTTCAATGTATACGACAAAACTGACTGTATGGAATATTTAATTTCCAACTTGAATAATGATTACTGTAGAAGTCAATGAAGTTGTTACTGTCAACAGACTTAAAGAAAGTGCAGGATTGGACATACCCATTTGTGTCCCAAGTCAAAGATAATCAAGAAAGTTGATTTTCTCATACTGTATATTCCATGTAAAGCTAATTCCCATGTCATTACTATTAATCTCTTCCATGAATAATTTCATTGATTCTACCGAACCATTCCAAATAAAAAGCAAATCGTCGATGTAACGGCCATAGAATACCAGGTTGCAATCCCATTTTTAATCATAAATTAACCTGTTTTCAAATATACCCATAAACAGGTTTGCAAAACTGGCTGCCTGACATTAACCGCTGCTGATGCACTGCCTGATATTAGCTGCTGCTGTAATGCCTGACATTAACAGCTGCTGATGCACTGCCTGAAATTAGCTGCTGCTGCACTGCTTGACATTAACAGCTGCTGATGCACTGTCTGACATTAACTGCTGCTGATGCACTGCCTGATATTAGCTGCTGCTGTAATGCCTGACATTAACAGCTGCTGATGCACTGCCTGAAATTAGCTGCTGCTGCACTGCTTGACATTAACAGCTGCTGATGCACTGTCTGACATTAACTGCTGCTGATGCACTGCCTGACATTAGCTGCTGATGCACTGCCTGACATTAGCTGCTGCTGGGGCACTGCAAGACATTAGCTGCTGATGCACTGCCTGACAGCTACTGCTAATCCACTGCCTGACATTAGCTGCTGCTGGTGCACTGCATAAGATTAGCTGCTGCTGGTGCACTGCCTGACATTAGCTGCTGCTGGTGCACTGCCTGACATTACTCATCAACAAATACACTCGTCAACAAATATACTCCTGCCCGCACCCTAAGATCCAACAATGACCTGCTTCTTGCGTCCTCTACCTTTACCTCCTCTCATGCTAGACTACAGGACTTCTCTCGTGCGGCACCAACCGTCTGGAATGCACTTCCTCAAGCTATCAGACTTGCCCCTAACCTCTCCTCCTTTAAACATTCTCTAAAGACCTTTCTGTTCAGGGAAGCTTATAACCCGACTTATTAACAAACTAACTTCACTTACCCAACAAGTTACCCTCATCTATCTCCTCACTAATATCAATCTATTTCCCATCCTCCTACCCATATAGATTGTAAGTTCCCACGGGAACAGGGCCCTCAATTCCCCCTGTATTTGTCTGTAAAATTTTGTCTTTTATCGTATTGTTTCTCCATTGTACTGCTATCCTTGTACCAACGGGCAGCGCTGCAGAATCTGTTGGCGCTTTATAAATAAAGAATAATAATAATAAATTAGCTGCTGATGCACTGCCTTACATTAGCTGCTGCTGATTCACTGCCTGACATTAGTTGCTACTGATGCACTGCCTGACATTAGCTGCTGCTGATGCACTACTAGACATTAGCTGCTGATGCACTGCCTGACATTAACTGCTGATGCACTGCCTGACATTAACTGCTGCTGATTCACTGCCTGACAGTTGCTGCTGATGCACTGCCTGACATTAGCTGCTGATGCACTGCCTGACATAAGTTGCTGCTGATGCACTGCCTGACATTAGCTGCTGATGCACTGCCTGACATTAGTTGCTGCTGATGCACTGCCTGACATTAGCTGCTGATGCACTGCCTGACATTAGCTGCTGCTGATGCACTGCCTGACATTAGTTGCTGTTGATGCACTGCCTGACATTAGCTGCTGATGCACTGCCTGACATTAGCTGCTGCTGATTCACTGCCTGACATAAGTTGCTGCTGATGCACTTCTTGACATTAGTTGCTGCTGATGCACTTCCTGACATTAGTTGCTGCTGATGCACTGCCTGACATTATCTGCTAGTGCACTGCCTGACATTAGCTGCTGCTGATGCACTGCCTGACATTAGCTGCTGACGCACTGCCTGACATTAGCTGCTGATGCACTGCCTGACATTAGTTGTTGCTGATGCACTGCCTGACATTAGCTGCTGATGCACTGCCTGACATAAGTTGCTGCTGATGCACTGCCTGACATAAGTTGCTGCTGATGCACTGCCTGACATTAGCTGCTGATGCACTGCCTGACATTAGTTGCTGCTGATGCACTGCCTGACATTAGCTGCTGATGCACTGCCTGACATTAGCTGCTGCTGATGCACTGCCTGACATTAGTTGCTGTTGATGCACTGCCTGACATTAGCTGCTGATGCACTGCCTGACATTAGCTGCTGCTGATTCACTGCCTGACATAAGTTGCTGCTGATGCACTTCTTGACATTAGTTGCTGCTGATGCACTTCCTGACATTAGTTGCTGCTGATGCACTGCCTGACATTATCTGCTGATGCACTGCCTGACATTAGCTGCTGCTGATGCACTGCCTGACATTAGCTGCTGATGCACTGCCTGACATTAGCTGCTGACGCACTGCCTGACATTAGCTGCTGATGCACTGCCTGACATTAGCTGCTGATGCACTGCCTGACATTAGTTGTTGCTGATGCACTGCCTGACATTAGCTGCTGATGCACTGCCTGACATTAGTTGCTGCTGATGCACTGCCTGACATTAGCTGCTGATGCACTGCCTGACATTAGCTGATGATGATGCACTGCCTGACATTAGCTGCTGATGCACTTCCTGACATTAGTTGCTGCTGATGCACTGCCTGACATTAGCTGCTGCTGATTCACTGCCTGACATTAGTTGCTGCTGATGCACTGCCTGACATTAGCTGCTGATGCACTGCCTGACATAAGTTGCTGCTGATGTACTGCCTGACATTAGCTGCTGATGCACTGCCTGACATTAGCTGCTAATGCACGGCCTGACATTAGCTGCTGCTGGTGCACTGCCTGACACTAGCTGCTGCTGGTGCATTGCCTGACATTAGCTGTTGCTGGTGCACTGCCTGACATTAGCTGCTGATGCACTGCCTGACATTAGCTGTTGCTGGTGCATTGCCTGACATTAGCTGCTGATGCAGTGCCTGACATTAGTTGCTGCTGATGCACTGCTTGACATTAGCTGCTGCTGGTGCACTGCCTGACATTAGCTGCTGATGCACTGCCTGACATTAGCTGCTGCTGATGCACTGCCTGACATTAGCTGCTGCTGATGCACTGCCTGACATTAGCGGCTGATGCACTGCCTGACATTAGCTGCTGCTGATGCACTGCCTGACATTAGCTGTTGCTGGTGCATTGCCTGACATTAGCTTCTGATGCACTTCCTGACATTAGTTGCTGCTGATGCACTGCCTTACATTAGCTGCTGCTGATGCACTGCCTGACATTAGCGGCTGATGCACTGCCTGACATTAGCTGCTGCTGATGCACTGCCTTACATTAGCTGCTGCTGGTGCACTGCCTGACATTAGCTGTTGCTGGTGCATTGCCTTACATTAGCTGCTGATGCACTGCCTGACATTAGCTGCTGATGCACTGCCTGACATTAGTTGCTGCTGATGCACTGCCTTACATTAGCTGCTGCTGATGCACTGCCTGACATTAGCTGCTGCTGAAGCACTGCCTGACATTAGCGGCTGATGCACTGCCTGACATTAGCTGCTGATGCACTGCCTGACATTAGCTGCTGCTGATGCACTGCCGGACATTAGCTGCTGCTGATGCACTGCCTGACATTAGCTGTTGCTGTTGCATTGCCTGACATTAGCTGCTGATGCACTGCCTGACATTAGCTGCTGATGCACTGCCTGACATTAGTTGCTGATGAACTGCCTTACATTAGCTGCTGCTGGTGCACTGCCTTACATTAGCTGCTGCTGGTGCACTGCCTGACATTAGCTGTTGCTGGTGCATTGCCTGACATTAGCTGCTGATGCACTGCCTGACATTAGCTGCTGCTGAAGCACTGCCTGACATTAGCTGTTGCTGTTGCATTGCCTGACATTAGCTGCTGATGCACTGCCTGACATTAGCTGCTGATGCACTGCCTGACATTAGCTGCTGATGCACTGCCTGACATTAGTTGCTGCTGATGCACTGCCTTACATTAGCTGCTGCTGGTGCACTGCCTGACATTAGCTGTTGCTGGTGCATTGCCTGACATTAGCTGCTGATGCACTGCCTGACATTAGCTGCTGCTGAAGCACTGCCTGACATTAGCGGCTGATGCACTGCCTGACATTAGCTGCTGATGCACTGCCTGACATTAGCTGCTGCTGATGCACTGCCTGACATTAGCTGCTGCTGATGCACTGCCTGACATTAGCTGTTGCTGTTGCATTGCCTGACATTAGCTGCTGATGCACTGCCTGACATTAGCTGCTGATGCACTGCCTGACATTAGTTGCTGATGAACTGCCTTACATTAGCTGCTGCTGGTGCACTGCCTGACATTAGCTGCTGATGCACTGCCTGACATTAGTTGCTGCTGATGCACTGCCTGACAATAGCTGCTGCTGATGCACTGCCTGACATTAGTTGCTGATGCACTTCCTGACATTAGCTGTTGCTGGTGTATTGCCTGACATTAGCTGCTGATGTACTGCTTGACATTAGCTGTTGCTGGTGCATTGCTTGACATTAGTTGCTGCTGATGCACTGCCTGACATTAGCTGCTGCTGATGCACTGCCTGACATTAGCTGCTGCTGATGCACTGCCTGACATTAGCTGCTGCTGAAGCACTGCCTGACATTAGCGGCTGATGCACTGCCTGACATAAGTTGCTGTAGAGATGTGTCTGTTTTGCAGTACATGTTTATGTATAACTGAATGTGTAACTCCCCAGAGCCGCAGAAAACTGTAGTTGTATACTTGTGTCATGTGCACAACTGGCTAGGAACCCCAGTAGGAACTGTGCCTGTAGTTAGCTGACTAATTTAAAACTAACTACAGACCTCCTTATTCTGAGTGATGTAGATAAAATACCCTAAGTATATTGTGCTCTGCTGAGACCCCACAGCCCCCCTGCATGAATCAGACAATAACAGGATGTGAGTAAGTTGGAGGGCGCACATATCACTACATTACATCACTATAGCACATACATGTGACTACATGACATCACTATAGCACATGTGACTACATGACATTACTATAGCACATACATGTGACTACATGACATTACTATAGCACATACATGTGACTACATTACATCACTATAGCACATACATGTGACTACATGACATCACTATAGCACATACATGTGACTACATTACATCACTATAGCACATACATGTGACTACATGACATTACTATAGCACATACATGTGACTACATTACATCACTATAGCACATACATGTGACTACATGACATCACTATAGCACATACATGTGACTACATTACATCACTATAGCACATACATGTGATTACATAACATCACTATAGCACATACATGTGACTACATTACATCACTATAGCACATACATGTGACTACATGACATTACTATAGCACATACATGTGACTACATGACATCACTATAGCACATACATGTGACTACATGACATTACTATAGCACATACATGTGATTACATTACATCACTATAGCACATACATGTGACTACATTACATCACTATAGCACATACATGTGACTACATTACATCACTATAGCACATACATGTGACTACATGACATCACTATAGCACATACATGTGACTACATGACATCACTATAGCACATACATGTGACTACATTACATCACTATAGCACATACATGTGATTACATAACATCACTATAGCACATACATGTGACTACATTACATCACTATAGCACATACATGTGACTACATGACATCACTATAGCACATACATGTGACTACATGACATTACTATAGCACATACATGTGACTACATGACATCACTATAGCACATGTGACTACATGACATTACTATAGCACATACATGTGACTACATGACATCACTATAGCATATACATGTGACTACATGACATCACTATAGCACATACATGTGACTACATGACATCACTATAGCACATACATGTGACTACATTACATCACTATAGCACATACATGTGACTACATGACATCACTATAGCACATACATGTGACTACATGACATCACTATAGCACATGTGACTACATGACATTACTATAGCACATACATGTGACTACATGACATCACTATAGCACATACATGTGACTACATTACATCACTATAGCACATGTGACTACATGACATTACTATAGCACATACATGTGACTACATTACATCACTATAGCACATACATGTGACTACATGACATCACTATAGCACATGTGACTACATTACATCACTATAGCACATACATGTGACTACATGACATTACTATAGCACATACATGTGACTACATTACATCACTATAGCACATACATGTGACTACATGACATCACTATAGCACATACATGTGACTACATGACATCACTATAGCACATACATGTGACTACATTACATCACTATAGCACATACATGTGACTACATTACATCACTATAGCACATACATGTGACTACATTACATCACTATAGCACATACATGTGACTACATTACATCACTATAGCATATACATGTGACTACATTACATCACTATAGCACATACATGTGACTACATGACATTACTATAGCACATACATGTGACTACATTACATCACTATAGCACATACATGTGACTACATGACATCACTATAGCACATACATGTGACTACATTACATCACTATAGCATATACATGTGACTACATGACATTACTATAGCACATACATGTGACTACATGACATTACTATAGCACATACATGTGACTACATGACATTACTATAGCACATACATGTGACTACATGACATTACTATAGCACATACATGTGACTACATGACATTACTATAGCACATACATGTGACTACATGACATCACTATAGCACATACATGTGACTACATTACATCACTATAGCACATACATGTGACTACATTACATCACTATAGCACATACATGTGACTACATTACATCACTATAGCACATACATGTGACTACATTACATCACTATAGCACATACATGTGACTACATGACATCACTATAGCACATACATGTGACTACATTACATCACTATAGCACATACATGTTACTACATGACATTACTATAGCACATACATGTGACTACATGACATTACTATAGCACATACATGTGACTACATTACATCACTATAGCACATACATGTGACTACATGACATCACTATAGCACATACATGTGACTACATGACATCACTATAGCACATGTGACTACATGACATTACTATAGCACATACATGTGACTACATGACATCACTATAGCACATGTGACTACATGACATTACTATAGCACATACATGTGACTACATGACATCACTATAGCACATACATGTGACTACATTACATCACTATAGCACATACATGTGACTACATTACATCACTATAGCACATACATGTGACTACATTACATCACTATAGCACATACATGTGACTACATTACATCACTATAGCACATACATGTGACTACATTACATCACTATAGCACATACATGTGACTACATTACATCACTATAGCACATGTGACTACATGACATTACTATAGCACATACATGTGACTACATTACATCACTATAGCACATACATGTGACTACATGACATTACTATAGCACATACATGTGACTACATTACATCACTATAGCACATACATGTGACTACATTACATCACTATAGCACATACATGTGACTACATTACATCACTATAGCACATACATGTGACTACATGACATTACTATAGCACATACATGTGACTACATGACATCACTATAGCACATACATGTGATTACATTACATCACTATAGCACATACATGTGACTACATTACATCACTATAGCACATACATGTGACTACATTACATCACTATAGCACATACATGTGACTACATTACATCACTATAGCACATACATGTGACTACATTACATCACTATAGCACATACATGTGACTACATTACATCACTATAGCACATACATGTGACTACATGACATCACTATAGCACATACATGTGACTACATTACATCACTATAGCACATACATATCACTACATTACATCACTATAGCACATACATGTGACTACATGACATCACTATAGCACATGTGACTACATGACATTACTATAGCACATACATGTGACTACATGACATTACTATAGCACATACATGTGACTACATTACATCACTATAGCACATACATGTGACTACATGACATCACTATAGCACATACATGTGATTACATTACATCACTATAGCACATACATGTGACTACATTACATCACTATAGCACATACATGTGACTACATTACATCACTATAGCACATACATGTGACTACATGACATCACTATAGCACATACATGTGACTACATTACATCACTATAGCACATACATGTGACTACATGACATCACTATAGCACATACATGTGACTACATGACATCACTATAGCACATGTGACTACATGACATTACTATAGCACATACATGTGACTACATGACATCACTATAGCACATGTGACTACATGACATTACTATAGCACATACATGTGACTACATGACATTACTATAGCACATACATGTGACTACATTACATCACTATAGCACATACATGTGACTACATTACATCACTATAGCACATACATGTGACTACATTACATCACTATAGCACATACATGTGACTACATGACATCACTATAGCACATACATGTGACTACATTACATCACTATAGCACATACATGTGACTACATGACATCACTATAGCACATACATGTGACTACATTACATCACTATAGCATATACATGTGACTACATGACATTACTATAGCACATACATGTGACTACATGACATTACTATAGCACATACATGTGACTACATGACATTACTATAGCACATACATGTGACTACATTACATCACTATAGCACATACATGTGACTACATGACATCACTATAGCACATACATGTGACTACATGACATTACTATAGCACATACATGTGATTACATTACATCACTATAGCACATACATGTGACTACATGACATCACTATAGCACATACATGTGACTACATTACATCACTATAGCACATACATGTGACTACATTACATCACTATAGCACATACATGTGATTACATTACATCACTATAGCACATACATGTGACTACATTACATCACTATAGCACATACATGTGACTACATTACATCACTATAGCACATACATGTGACTACATTACATCACTATAGCACATACATGTGACTACATTACATCACTATAGCACATACATGTGACTACATGACATCACTATAGCACATACATGTGACTACATTACATCACTATAGCACATACATGTGACTACATGACATCACTATAGCACATACATGTGACTACATGACATTACTATAGCACATACATGTGACTACATGACATCACTATAGCACATACATGTGACTACATTACATCACTATAGCATATACATGTGACTACATTACATCACTATAGCATATACATGTGACTACATGACATCACTATAGCACATACATGTGACTACATTACATCACTATAGCACATACATGTGACTACATTACATCACTATAGCACATACATGTGACTACATTACATCACTATAGCACATACATGTGATTACATGACATCACTATAGCACATACATGTGACTACATGACATTACTATAGCACATACATGTGATTACATTACATTACTATAGCACATACATGTGACTACATGACATTACTATAGCACATACATGTGACTACATTACATCACTATAGCATATACATGTGACTACATTACATCACTATAGCATATACATGTGACTACATGACATCACTATAGCACATACATGTGACTACATTACATCACTATAGCACATACATGTGACTACATTACATCACTATAGCACATACATGTGACTACATTACATCACTATAGCACATACATGTGATTACATGACATCACTATAGCACATACATGTGACTACATGACATTACTATAGCACATACATGTGATTACATTACATTACTATAGCACATACATGTGACTACATGACATTACTATAGCACATACATGTGACTACATGACATTACTATAGCACATACATGTGATTACATTACATTACTATAGCACATACATGTGACTACATTACATCACTATAGCACATACATGTGACTACATGACATCACTATAGCACATACATGTGACTACATGACATCACTATAGCACATACATGTGACTACATGACATTACTATAGCACATACATGTGATTACATTACATTACTATAGCACATACATGTGACTACATTACATCACTATAGCACATACATGTGATTACATTACATCACTATAGCACATACATGTGACTACATGACATCACTATAGCATATACATGTGACTACATTACATCACTATAGCACATACATGTGACTACATGACATCACTATAGCACATGTGACTACATGACATTACTATAGCACATGTGACTACATGACATTACTATAGCACATACATGTGACTACATTACATCACTATAGCACATACATGTGACTACATGACATTACTATAGCACATACATGTGACTACATGACATCACTATAGCACATACATGTGACTACATTACATCACTATAGCATATACATGTGACTACATTACATCACTATAGCACATACATGTGACTACATGACATTACTATAGCACATACATGTGACTACATGACATCACTATAGCACATACATGTGACTACATGACATCACTATAGCACATATCACTACATTACATCACTATAGCACATGTGACTACATGACATTACTATAGCACATACATGTGACTACATTACATCACTATAGCACATACATGTGACTACATTACATCACTATAGCACATACATGTGACTACATGACATCACTATAGCACATACATGTGACTACATTACATCACTATAGCACATACATGTGACTACATTACATCACTATAGCACATACATGTGACTACATTACATCACTATAGCACATACATGTGACTACATTACATCACTATAGCACATACATGTGACTACATGACATCACTATAGCACATACATGTGACTACATGACATCACTATAGCATATACATGTGACTACATTACATCACTATAGCACATACATGTGACTACATTACATCACTATAGCACATACATGTGACTACATGACATCACTATAGCACATACATGTGACTACATTACATCACTATAGCACATACATGTGATTACATTACATCACTATAGCACATACATGTGACTACATTACATCACTATAGCACATACATGTGACTACATGACATCACTATAGCACATGTGACTACATGACATCACTATAGCACATACATGTGACTACATTACATCACTATAGCACATACATGTGACTACATGACATTACTATAGAACATACATGTGACTACATGACATCACTATAGCACATACATGTGACTACATTACATCACTATAGCACATACATGTGACTACATTACATCACTATAGCACATACATGTGACTACATGACATTACTATAGCACATACATGTGACTACATTACATCACTATAGCACATACATGTGACTACATTACATCACTATAGCACATACATGTGACTACATTACATCACTATAGCACATACATGTGACTACATGACATCACTATAGCACATACATGTGACTACATTACATCACTATAGCACATACATGTGACTACATTACATCACTATAGCACATACATGTGACTACATTACATCACTATAGCACATACATGTGACTACATTACATCACTATAGCACATACATGTGACTACATGACATCACTATAGCACATACATGTGACTACATGACATCACTATAGCACATACATGTGACTACATTACATCACTATAGCACATACATGTGACTACATTACATCACTATAGCACATACATGTGACTACATTACATCACTATAGCACATACATGTGACTACATTACATCACTATAGCACATACATGTGACTACATGACATCACTATAGCACATACATGTGACTACATGACATCACTATAGCACATACATGTGACTACATGACATTACTATAGCACATACATGTGACTACATTACATCACTATAGCACATACATGTGACTACATTACATCACTATAGCACATACATGTGACTACATGACATCACTATAGCACATACATGTGACTACATTACATTACTATAGCACATACATGTGACTACATGACATCACTATAGCACATACATGTGACTACATGACATTACTATAGCACATACATGTGATTACATTACATCACTATAGCACATACATGTGACTACATTACATCACTATAGCACATACATGTGACTGCATTACATTTCTATAGTGTCTTAGAGTTGTCACTGTTACTGGGAGTTGTTACTGTTACTGAGAGCTGTTACTGTTACTGGGAGCTGTTACTGTTACTGGGAGCTGTTACTGTTACTGAAAGCTGTTACTGGGAGCTGTTACTGAGAGCTGTTACTGTTACTAAGAGCTGTTATTGTTACTGGGAGCTGTTACTGTTACTGAGAGCTGTTACTGTAACTGTGACCTGTTACTGGGAGCTGTTACTGTTACTGGGAGCTGTTACTGTAAGCTATTACTGTTACTGGGAGCTTTTACTGTTACTGGGAGCTGTTAATGTTACTGAGAGCTGTTACTGTTACTGGGAGCTGTTACTGGGAGCTGTTACTATTACTGGGAGCTGTTAATGTTACTGAGAGCTGTTACTGTTACTGGGAGCTGTTACTGGGAGCTGTTACTATTACTGGGAGCTGTTACTGGGAGCTGTTAATGTTACTGAGAGCTGTTACTGTTACTGGGAGCTGTTACTGGGAGCTGTTACTGTTACTGGGAGCTGTTACTGGGAGCTGTTACTGGGAGCTGTTACTGTTACTGGGAGCTGTTACTGGGAGCTGTTACTGGGAGCTGTTACTTGGAGCTGTTACTGGGAGCTGTTACTTGGAGCTGTTACTGGGAGCTGTTACTGCTACTGGGAGCTGTTACTGGAGCTTTTACTGTTACTGGGAGCTGTTGCTGTTACTGAGAGCTGTTGCTGTTACTGAGAGCTGTTACTGTTACTGGGAGCTGTTACTGGGAGCTGTTACTGTTACTGGGAGCTGTTACTGGGAGCTGTTACTGGGAGCTGTTACTGTTACTGGGAGCTGTTACTGGGAGCTGTTACTGGGAGCTGTTACTGGGAGCTGTTACTTGGAGCTGTTACTGGGAGCTGTTACTTGGAGCTGTTACTGGGAGCTGTTACTGCTACTGGGAGCTGTTACTGGAGCTTTTACTGTTACTGGGAGCTGTTGCTGTTACTGAGAGCTGTTGCTGTTACTGAGAGCTGTTACTGTTACTGACAGCTGTTGCTGTTACTGACAGCTGTTGCTGTTACTGGGAGCTGTTGCTGTTACTGAGAGCTGTTGCTGTTACTGGGAGCTGTTGCTGTTACTGAGAGCTGTCGCTGTTACTGGGAGCTGTTGCTGTTACTGAGAGCTGTTACTGTTACTGGGAGCTCTTGCTGTTACTGAGAGCTGTCGCTGTTACTGAGTGCTGTTGCTGTTACTGGGAGCTGTTGCTGTTACTGAAAGCTGTTACTGGGAGCTGTTACTGAGAGCTGTTACTGTTACTAAGAGCTGTTATTGTTACTGGGAGCTGTTACTGTTACTGAGAGCTGTTACTGTAACTGTGACCTGTTACTGGGAGCTGTTACTGTTACTGGGAGCTGTTACTGTAAGCTATTACTGTTACTGGGAGCTTTTACTGTTACTGGGAGCTGTTAATGTTACTGAGAGCTGTTACTGTTACTGGGAGCTGTTACTGGGAGCTGTTACTATTACTGGGAGCTGTTAATGTTACTGAGAGCTGTTACTGTTACTGGGAGCTGTTACTGGGAGCTGTTACTATTACTGGGAGCTGTTACTGGGAGCTGTTAATGTTACTGAGAGCTGTTACTGTTACTGGGAGCTGTTACTGGGAGCTGTTACTGTTACTGGGAGCTGTTACTGGGAGCTGTTACTGGGAGCTGTTACTGTTACTGGGAGCTGTTACTGGGAGCTGTTACTGGGAGCTGTTACTTGGAGCTGTTACTGGGAGCTGTTACTTGGAGCTGTTACTGGGAGCTGTTACTGCTACTGGGAGCTGTTACTGGAGCTTTTACTGTTACTGGGAGCTGTTGCTGTTACTGAGAGCTGTTGCTGTTACTGAGAGCTGTTACTGTTACTGGGAGCTGTTACTGGGAGCTGTTACTGTTACTGGGAGCTGTTACTGGGAGCTGTTACTGGGAGCTGTTACTGTTACTGGGAGCTGTTACTGGGAGCTGTTACTGGGAGCTGTTACTGGGAGCTGTTACTTGGAGCTGTTACTGGGAGCTGTTACTTGGAGCTGTTACTGGGAGCTGTTACTGCTACTGGGAGCTGTTACTGGAGCTTTTACTGTTACTGGGAGCTGTTGCTGTTACTGAGAGCTGTTGCTGTTACTGAGAGCTGTTACTGTTACTGACAGCTGTTGCTGTTACTGACAGCTGTTGCTGTTACTGGGAGCTGTTGCTGTTACTGAGAGCTGTTGCTGTTACTGGGAGCTGTTGCTGTTACTGAGAGCTGTCGCTGTTACTGGGAGCTGTTGCTGTTACTGAGAGCTGTTACTGTTACTGGGAGCTCTTGCTGTTACTGAGAGCTGTCGCTGTTACTGAGTGCTGTTGCTGTTACTGGGAGCTGTTGCTGTTACTGAGAGCTGTCGCTGTTACTGGGAGCTGTTGCTGTTACTGAGAGCTGTCACTGTTACTGGGAGCTGTTGCTGTTACTGAGAACTATCACTGTTACTGAGAGCTGTCGCTGTTACTGAGAGCTGTCGCTGTTACTGGGAGCTGTTACTGTTACTGGGAGCTGTTGCTGTTACTGAGAGCTGTCACTGTTACTGGGAGCTGTCGCTGTTACTGGGAGCTGTTGCTGTTACTGAGAGCTGTTACTGTTACTGGGAGCTGTCGCTGTTACTGGGAGCTGTCGCTGTTACTGAGAGCTGTTGCTGTTACTGGGAGCTGTTGCTGTTACTGAGAGCTGTTGCTGTTACTGGGAGCTGTTACTGTTACTGGGAGCTGTCGCTGTTACTGGGAGCTGTTGCTGTTACTGAGAGCTGTTGCTGTTACTGAGAGCTGTTGCTGTTACTGGGAGCTGTTGCTGTCACTGGGAGCTGTTACTGTTACTGGGAGCTGTCGCTGTTACTTAGAGCTGTTGCTGTTACTGGGAGCTGTTACTGAGAGCTGTTGCTGTTACTGGGAGCTGTTGCTGTTACTGAAAGCTGTCGCTGTTACTGAGAGCTCTCACTGTTACTGGGAGCTGTTGCTGTTACTGGGAGCTGTTGCTGTCACTGGGAGCTGTTGCTGAGAGCTGTTGCTGTTACTGGGAGCTGTTGCTGTTACTGAGAGCTGTCGCTGTTACTGAGAGCTGTCGCTGTTACTGGGAGCTGTCGCTGTTACTGGGAGCTGTTACTGAGAGCTGTCGCTGTTACTGGGAGCTGTTGCTGTTACTGAGAGCTGTTGCTGTTACTGGGAGCTGTTACTGAGAGCTGTTGCTGTTACTGGGAGCTGTTGCTGTTACTGAGAGCTGTCGCTGTTACTGAGAGCTGTCGCTGTTACTGGGAGCTGTTGCTGTTACTGGGAGCTGTTACTGAGAGCTGTCGCTGTTACTGGGAGCTGTTGCTGTTACTGGGAGCTGTTACTGAGAGCTGTCGCTGTTACTGGGAGCTGTTGCTGTTACTGGGAGCTGTTACTGAGAGCTGTCGCTGTTACTGAGAGCTGTTGCTGTTACTTGGAGCTGTTAATGAGAGCTGTCGCTGTTACTGGGAGCTGTTACTGAGAGCTGTCGCTGTTACTAGGAGCTGTTGCTGTTACTGAGAGCTGTCACTGTTACTGGGAGCTGTTGCTGTTACTGGGAGCTGTCGCTGTTATTGGGAGCTGTTGCTGTTACTGAGAGCTGTTACTGTTACTGGGAGCTGTTGCTGTTACTGAGAGCTGCCGCTGTTACTGAGAGCTGTTGCTGTTACTGGGAGCTGTTGCTGTTACTGAGAGCTGTCACTGTCACTGGGAGCTGTTGCTGTTACTGTTACTGGGAGCTGTTGCTGTTACTGAGAGCTGTTACTGTTACTGAGAGCTGTTACTGGAAGCTGTTACTGTTACTGGGAGCTGTTACTGTTACTGGGAGCTGTTACTGTTACTGAGAGCTGCTACTGTTACTGGGAGCTGTTACTGTTACTTGGAGCTGTTACTGTTACTGGGAGCTGTTACTGTTACTGGGAGCTGTTAGTGTTACTGGGAGCTGTTACTGTTATTGGGAGCCGTTAGTGTTACTGGAAGCTGTTACTGTTTCTGGGAGCTGTTACTGTTACTGGGAGCTGTTACTGTTACTGAGAGCTGTTACTGTTACTGGGAGCTGTTACTGTTACTAGGAGCTGTTACTGTTACTGGGAGCTGTTACTGTTACTGAGAGCTGTTACTGGGAGCTGTTACTGTTACTGTGAGCTGTTGCTGTTACTGGGAGCTGTTGCTGTTACTGAGAGCTGTTACTGTTACTGGGAGCTGTTGCTGTTACTAGGAGCTGTCACTGTTACTGAGAGATGTCACTTTTAGTGGGAGCTGTCACTGTTACTTGGAGCTGTCACTGTTACTGGTAGTTTTTGTTGTTACTGTTACTGGGAGCTGTTGCTTTTACTGGGAGCTGTTGCTTTTACTGGGAGCTGTTGCCATTACTGGGAGCTGTTACTGTTACTGGAACTTTTACTGTTACTGGGAGCTGTTACTGGGAGTTGTTACTGTTACTGAGAGCTGCTACTGTTTCTGGGAGTTGTTACTGTTAATGAGAGCTGTTACTGTTACTGGGAGCTGTTACTGTTACTGGGAGCTGTTACTGTTACTGGGAGCTGTTACTGTTACTGGGAGCTGCTTCTATTACTGGGAGCTGTTACTGTTACTGGGAGCTGTTGCTGTTACTGGGAGCTGTCACTATTACTGCGAGCTGTCACTGTTACTGGGAACTGTCACTGTTACTGGGAGTTTTTGTTGTTACTGTTACTGTTACTGGGAGCTGTTGCTGTTACTGAGAGCTGTTACTGTTACTGAAACTTTTACTGTTATTGGGAGCTGTTACTGGGAGCTGTTACTATTACCAGGAGCTGTTACTATTTCTGAGAGCTGTTACTGGGAGCTGTCACTGTTACTGGGAGCTGTTACTGTTATAGGGAGTTTTTTGTTGTTACTGTTACTGGGAGCTGTTGATTTTACTGGGAGCTGTTACTATTACTGGAACTTTTACTGTTACTGGGAGTTGTTACTGTTACTGAGAGCTGTTACTGTTACTGGGAGTTGTTACTGTTACTGGGAGCTGTTACTGTTACTGGGAGCTGTTACTGTTACTGGGAGTTGTTACTTTTACTGGGAGCTGTTACTGTTACTGGGAGTTGTTACTGTTACTGGGAGCTGTTACTATTACTGGGAGCTGATACTGGGAGCTGTTGATTTTACTGGGAGCTGTTGCTGTTACTTGGAGCTGTTACTGGAGCTGTTGCTGTTACTGGGAGCTGTTACTGAGAGCTGTCGCTGTTACTGGGAGCTGTTGCTGTTACTGGGAGCTGTTACTGAGAGCTGTCGCTGTTACTGGGAGCTGTTGCTGTTACTGGGAGCTGTTACTGAGAGCTGTCGCTGTTACTGAGAGCTGTTGCTGTTACTTGGAGCTGTTAATGAGAGCTGTCGCTGTTACTGGGAGCTGTTACTGAGAGCTGTCGCTGTTACTAGGAGCTGTTGCTGTTACTGAGAGCTGTCACTGTTACTGGGAGCTGTTGCTGTTACTGGGAGCTGTCGCTGTTATTGGGAGCTGTTGCTGTTACTGAGAGCTGTTACTGTTACTGGGAGCTGTTGCTGTTACTGAGAGCTGCCGCTGTTACTGAGAGCTGTTGCTGTTACTGGGAGCTGTTGCTGTTACTGAGAGCTGTTACTGTTACTGAGAGCTGTTACTGGGAGCTGTTGCTGTTACTGAGAGCTGTTACTGTTACTGAGAGCTGTTACTGGAAGCTGTTACTGTTACTGGGAGCTGTTACTGTTACTGGGAGCTGTTACTGTTACTGAGAGCTGCTACTGTTACTGGGAGCTGTTACTGTTACTTGGAGCTGTTACTGTTACTGGGAGCTGTTACTGTTACTGGGAGCTGTTAGTGTTACTGGGAGCTGTTACTGTTATTGGGAGCCGTTAGTGTTACTGGAAGCTGTTACTGTTTCTGGGAGCTGTTACTGTTACTGGGAGCTGTTACTGTTACTGAGAGCTGTTACTGTTACTGGGAGCTGTTACTGTTACTAGGAGCTGTTACTGTTACTGGGAGCTGTTACTGTTACTGAGAGCTGTTACTGGGGGCTGTTACTGTTACTGTGAGCTGTTGCTGTTACTGGGAGCTGTTGCTGTTACTGAGAGCTGTTACTGTTACTGGGAGCTGTTGCTGTTACTAGGAGCTGTCACTGTTACTGAGAGATGTCACTTTTAGTGGGAGCTGTCACTGTTACTTGGAGCTGTCACTGTTACTGGTAGTTTTTGTTGTTACTGTTACTGGGAGCTGTTGCTTTTACTGGGAGCTGTTGCTTTTACTGGGAGCTGTTGCCATTACTGGGAGCTGTTACTGTTACTGGAACTTTTACTGTTACTGGGAGCTGTTACTGGGAGTTGTTACTGTTACTGAGAGCTGCTACTGTTTCTGGGAGTTGTTACTGTTAATGAGAGCTGTTACTGTTACTGGGAGCTGTTACTGTTACTGGGAGCTGTTACTGTTACTGGGAGCTGTTACTGTTACTGGGAGCTGCTTCTATTACTGGGAGCTGTTACTGTTACTGGGAGCTGTTGCTGTTACTGGGAGCTGTCACTATTACTGCGAGCTGTCACTGTTACTGGGAACTGTCACTGTTACTGGGAGTTTTTGTTGTTACTGTTACTGTTACTGGGAGCTGTTGCTGTTACTGGGAGCTGTTACTGTTACTGAAACTTTTACTGTTATTGGGAGCTGTTACTGGGAGCTGTTACTATTACCAGGAGCTGTTACTATTTCTGAGAGCTGTTACTGGGAGCTGTCACTGTTACTGGGAGCTGTTACTGTTATAGGGAGTTTTTTGTTGTTACTGTTACTGGGAGCTGTTGATTTTACTGGGAGCTGTTACTATTACTGGAACTTTTACTGTTACTGGGAGTTGTTACTGTTACTGAGAGCTGTTACTGTTACTGGGAGTTGTTACTGTTACTGGGAGCTGTTACTGTTACTGGGAGCTGTTACTGTTACTGGGAGTTGTTACTTTTACTGGGAGCTGTTACTGTTACTGGGAGTTGTTACTGTTACTGGGAGCTGTTACTATTACTGGGAGCTGATACTGGGAGCTGTTGATTTTACTGGGAGCTGTTGCTGTTACTTGGAGCTGTTACTGGAGCTTTTACTGTTACTGGGAGCTGTCATTATTACTAGGAGCTGTTGCTTGGAGCTGTCACTGTTACTGGGAGCTGTCACTGTTAGTGGGAGCTGTCACTGTTAGTGGGAGCTGTCACTGTTACTGGGAGCGGTCACTGTTACTGGGAGCTGCTACTGTTACTGGGAGCTGTTACTGGGATTGTTGCTGTTACTGGGAGCTGTCACTGTTACTGGGAGCTGTTGCTGTTAATGTAACTGAAAGCTTTATTTGTTACTGGGAGCTGTTACTGTTACTAGAAGCTGTTACTGTTACTGGGAGCTGTTACTGTTACTAGAAGCTGTTACTGTTACTGGGAGCTGTTGCTGTTACTGGGAGCTGTCACTATTACTGCGAGCTGTCACTGTTACTGGGAACTGTCACTGTTACTGGGAGTTTTTGTTGTTGCTGTTACTGGGAGCTGTTACTGTTACTGAAACTTTTACTGTTATTGGGAGCTGTTACTGGGAGCTGTTACTATTACCAGGAGCTGTTACTATTTCTGAGAGCTGTTACTGGGAGCTGTCACTGTTACTGGGAGCTGTTACTGTTATAGGGAGTTTTTTGTTGTTACTGTTACTGGGAGCTGTTGATTTTACTGGGAGCTGTTACTATTACTGGAACTTTTACTGTTACTGGGAGTTGTTACTGTTACTGAGAGCTGTTACTGTTACTGGGAGTTGTTACTGTTACTGGGAGCTGTTACTGTTACTGGGAGCTGTTACTGTTACTGGGAGTTGTTACTTTTACTGGGAGCTGTTACTGTTACTGGGAGTTGTTACTGTTACTGGGAGCTGTTACTATTACTGGGAGCTGATACTGGGAGCTGTTGATTTTACTGGGAGCTGTTGCTGTTACTTGGAGCTGTTACTGGAGCTTTTACTGTTACTGGGAGCTGTCATTATTACTAGGAGCTGTTGCTTGGAGCTGTCACTGTTACTGGGAGCTGTCACTGTTAGTGGGAGCTGTCACTGTTAGTGGGAGCTGTCACTGTTACTGGGAGCTGTCACTGTTAGTGGGAGCTGTCACTGTTACTGGGAGCTGTCACTGTTACTGGGAGCTGCTACTGTTACTGGGAGCTGTTACTGGGATTGTTGCTGTTACTGGGAGCTGTCACTGTTACTGGGAGCTGTTGCTGTTAATGTAACTGAAAGCTTTATTTGTTACTGGGAGCTGTTACTGTTACTAGAAGCTTTTACTGTTACTGGGAGCTTTTGTTGTTACCGTTACTGGGAGCTGTCACTGTTACTGGGGCCATTAGTGTTACTGGGAGCTGTCACTGTTACTGGGGCCATTAGTGTTACTGGGAGCTGTTAGTGTTACTGGGAGCCGTTAGTGTTACTGGGAGCTGTTACTGTTATTGGGAGCCATTAGTGTTACTGGGAGCTGTTAGTGTTACTGGGAGCCGTTAGTGTTACTGGGAGCCATCACTGGGAGCCGTTACTGTTACTGGGAGCTGTTAGTGTTACTGGGAGCCGTTAGTGTTACTGGGAGCTGTTACTGTTATTGGGAGCCATTAGTGTTACTGGGAGCTGTTAGTGTTACTGGGAACTGTTAGTGTTATTGGGAGCCGTTAGTGTTACTGGGAGCCGTTACTGTTACTGGGAGCTGTCACTGTTATTGGGAGCCATTAGTGTTACTGGGAGCTGTTACTGTTACTGGGAGCTGTTACTGTTACTGGGAGCTGCTTCTATTACTGGGAGCTGTTACTGTTACTGGGAGCTGTCACTGTTACTGGGAGTTTTTGTTGTTACTGTTACTGGGAGCTGTTGCTGTTACTGGGAGCTGTTACTGTTACTGAAACTATTACTGTTATTGGGAGCTGTTACTGGGAGCTGTTACTATTACTGGTAGCTGTTACTATTTCTGAGAGCTGTTACTGGGAGCTGTCACTGTTACTGGGAGCTGTTACTGTTATTGGGAGTTTTTGTTTTTACTGTTACTGGGAGCTGTTGATTTTACTGGGAGCTGTTGCTGATACTGGGAGCTGTTACTATTACTGGAACTTTTACTGTTACTGGGAGTTGTTGATTTTACTGGGAGCTGTTGCTGTTACTGGGAGCTGTTACTATTACTGGAACTTTTACTGTTACTGGGAGTTGTTACTGTTACTGAGAGCTGTTACTGTTACTGGGAGTTGTTACTGTTACTAGGAGCTGTTACTGTTACTGGGAGCTGTTACTGTTACTGAGAGTTGTTACTGTTACTGGGAGCTGTTACTGTTACTGGGAGTTTTTACTGTTACTGGGAGCTGTTACTATTACTGGGAGCTGATACTGGGAGCTGTTGATTTTACTGGGAGCTGTTGCTGTTACTGGGAGCTGTTACTGGAGCTTTTACTGTTACTGGGAGCTGTCACTGTTACTAGGAGCTGTTGCTTGGAGCTATCACTGTTACTGGGAGCTGTCACTGTTACTGGGAGCTGCTACTGTTACTGGGAGCTGTTAATGGGATTGTTGCTGTTACTGGGAGCTGTCACTGTTACTGGGAGCTGTCACTGTTACTGGGAGCTGTTACTGGGAGTTGCTGTTACTGGGAGCTGTCGCTGTTACTGGGAGCTGTTACTGTTACTGGGAGCTGTTGCTGTTACTGGGAGCTGTTGCTGTTACTGAGAGCTGTTACTGGGAGCTGTCGCTGTTACTGGGAGCTGTTACTGTTACTGGGAGCTGTTACTGTTACTGAGAGCTGCTACTGTTACTGGGAGCTGTTACTGTTACTGGGAGCTGTTACTGTTACTGGGAGCTGTTACTGTTACTGGGAGCTGTTACTGTTATTGGGAGCCGTTAGTGTTACTGGGAGCTGTTACTGTTACTGGGAGCTGTTACTGTTACTGGGAGCTGTTACTGTTACTGGGAGCTGTTACTGTTACTGAGAGCTGTTACTGTTGCTGGGAGCTGTTACTGTTACTAGGAGCTGTTACTGTTACTGGGAGCTGTTACTGTTACTGGGAGCTGTTACTGTTACTTGGAGCTGTTGCTGTTACTGGGAGCTGTTGCTGTTACTGAGAGCTGTTACTGTTACTGGGAGCTGTTGCTGTTACTGGGAGCTGTTACTGGGAGCTGTTACTGTTACTGGGAGCTGTTGCTGTTACTAGGAGCTGTCACTGTTACTGAGAGATGTCACTATTACTGGGAGCTGTCACTGTTACTTGGAGCTGTCACTGTTACTGGTAGTTTTTGTTGTTACTGTTACTGGGAGCTGTTGCTTTTACTGGGAGCTGTTGCCATTACTGGGAGCTGTTACTGTTACTGGAACTTTTACTGTTACTGGGAGCTGTTACTGGGAGTTGTTACTGTTACTGAGAGCTGCTACTATTTCTGGGAGTTGTTACTGTTAATGAGAGCTGTTACTGTTACTGGGAGCTGTTACTGTTACTGGGAGCTGTTACTGAGAGCTGTTGCTGTTACTGGGAGCTGTTACTGAGAGCTGTTGCTGTTACTGGGAGCTGTTACTGAGAGCTGTCGCTGTTACTGGGAGCTGTTGCTGTTACTGAGAGCTGTCGCTGTTACTGGGAGCTGTTGCTGTTACTGGGAGCTGTCGCTGTTACTGGGAGCTGTTGCTGTTACTGAGAGCTGTTACTGTTACTGGGAGCTGTTGCTGTTACTGAGAGCTGCCGCTGTTACTGAGAGCTGTTGCTGTTACTGGGAGCTGTTGCTGTTACTGAGAGCTGTCGCTGTCACTGGGAGCTGTCGCTGTTACTGTTACTGGGAGCTGTTGCTGTTACTGAGAGCTGTTACTGTTACTGAGAGCTGTTACTGGAAGCTGTTACTGTTACTGGGAGCTGTTACTGTTACTGGGAGCTGTTACTGTTACTGAGAGCTGCTACTGTTACTGGGAGCTGTGACTGTTACTGGGAGCTGTTACTGTTACTGGGAGCTGTTAGTGTTACTGGGAGCTGTTACTGTTATTGGGAGCCGTTAGTGTTACTGGGAGCTGTTACTGTTACTGGGAGCTGTTACTGTTACTGGGAGCTGTTACTGTTACTGAGAGCTGTTACTGTTACTGGGAGCTGTTACTGTTACTAGGAGCTGTTACTGTTACTGGGAGCTGTTACTGTTACTGAGAGCTGTTACTGGGAGCTGTTACTGTTACTGGGAGCTGTTGCTGTTACTGGGAGCTGTTGCTGTTACTGAGAGCTGTTACTGTTACTGGGAGCTGTTGCTGTTACTGAGAGCTGTTACTGGGAGCTGTTACTGTTACTGGGAGCTGTTGCTGTTACTAGGAGCTGTCACTGTTACTGAGAGATGTCACTTTTAATGGGAGCTGTCACTGTTACTTGGAGCTGTCACTGTTACTGGTAGTTTTTGTTGTTACTGTTACTGGGAGCTGTTGCTTTTACTGGGAGCTGTTGCCATTACTGGGAGCTGTTACTGTTACTGGAACTTTTACTGTTACTGGGAGCTGTTACTGGGAGTTGTTACTGTTACTGAGAGCTGCTACTATTTCTGGGAGTTGTTACTGTTAATGAGAGCTGTTACTGTTACTGGGAGCTGTTACTGTTACTGGGAGCTGTTACTGTTACTGGGAGCTGCTTCTATTACTGGGAGCTGTTACTGTTACTGGGAGCTGTTGCTGTTACTGGGAGCTGTCACTATTACTGGGAGCTGTCACTGTTACTGGGAGCTGTCACTGTTACTGGGAGTTTTTGTTGTTACTGTTACTGGGAGCTGTTGCTGTTACTTGGAGCTGTTACTGTTACTGAAACTTTTACTGTTATTGGGAGCTGTTACTGGGAGCTGTTACTATTACCAGGAGCTGTTACTATTTCTGAGAGCTGTTACTGGGAGCTGTCACTGTTACTGGGAGCTGTTACTGTTATAGGGAGTTTTTTGTTGTTACTCTTACTGGGAGCTGTTGATTTTACTGGGAGCTGTTGCTGTTACTGGGAGCTGTTACTATTACTGAAACTTTTACTGTTACTGGGAGTTGTTACTGTTACTGAGAGCTGTTACTGTTACTGGGAGTTGTTACTGTTACTGGGAGCTGTTACTCTTACTGGGAGCTGTTACTGTTACTGGGAGTTGTTACTTTTACTGGGAGCTGTTACTGTTACTGGGAGCTGTTACTATTACTGGGAGCTGATACTGGGAGCTGTTGATTTTACTGGGAGCTGTTGCTGTTACTGGGAGCTGTTACTGGAGCTTTTACTGTTACTGGGAGCTGTCACTGTTACTAGGAGCTGTTGCTTGGAGCTGTCACTGTTACTGGGAGCTGTCACTGTTAGTGGGAGCTGTCACTGTTACTGGGAGCTGTCACTGTTACTGGGAGCTGTCACTGTTACTGGGAGCTGCTACTGTTACTGGGAGCTGTTACTGGGATTGTTGCTGTTACTGGGAGCTGTCACTGTTACTGGGAGCTGTCACTGTTACTGGGAGCTGTCACTGTTACTGGGAGCTGTCACTGTTACTGGGAGCTGTTGCTGTTAATGTAACTGAAAGCTTTATTTGTTACTGGGAGCTGTTACTGTTACTAGAAGCTTTTACTGTTACTGGGAGCTTTTGTTGTTACCGTTACTGGGAGCTGTCACTGTTACTGGGGCCATTAGTGTTACTGGGAGCTGTCACTGTTACTGGGGCCATTAGTGTTACTGGGAGCTGTTAGTGTTACTGTGAGCCGTTAGTGTTACTGGGAGCTGTTACTGTTATTGGGAGCCATTAGTGTTACTGGGAGCTGTTAGTGTTACTGGGAGCCGTTAGTGTTACTGGGAGCCATCACTGGGAGCCATTACTGTTACTGGGAGCTGTAAGTGTTACTGGGAGCCGTTAGTGTTACTGGGAGCTGTTACTGTTATTGGGAGCCATTAGTGTTACTGGGAGCTGTTAGTGTTACTGGGAACTGTTAGTGTTACTGGGAGCCGTTAGTGTTACTGGGAGCCATTACTGTTACTGGGAGCTGTTAGTGTTACTGGGAGCCGTTAGTGTTACTGGGAGCCATCACTGGGAGCCATTACTGTTACTGGGAGCTGTAAGTGTTACTGGGAGCCGTTAGTGTTACTGGGAGCTGTTACTGTTATTGGGAGCCATTAGTGTTACTGGGAGCTGTTAGTGTTACTGGGAACTGTTAGTGTTACTGGGAGCCGTTAGTGTTACTGGGAGCCGTTACTGTTACTGGGAGCTGTCACTGTTATTGGGAGCCATTAGTGTTACTGGGAGCTGTTACTGTTACTGGGAGCTGTTACTGTTACTGGGAGCTGTTACTGTTACTGGGAGCTGCTTCTATTACTGGGAGCTGTTACTGTTACTGGGAGCTGTTGCTGTTACTGAGAGCTGTTACTGGGAGCTGTTACTGTTACTTGGAGCTGTTGCTGTTACTGGGAGCTGTTGCTGTTACTGAGAGCTGTTACTGTTACTGAGAGCTGTTGCTGTTACTGAGATCTGTTACTGTTACTGGGAGCTGTTACTGTTACTGGGAGCTGTTGCTGTTACTAGGAGCTGTCACTGTTACTGAGAGATGTCACTTTTAGTGGGAGCTGTCACTGTTACTTGGAGCTGTCACTGTTACTGGTAGTTTTTGTTGTTACTGTTACTGGGAGCTGTTGCTTTTACTGGGAGCTGTTGCCATTACTGGGAGCTGTTACTGTTACTGGAACTTTTACTGTTACTGGGAGCTGTTACAGGGAATTGTTACTGTTACTGAGAGCTGCTACTATTTCTGGGAGTTGTTACTGTTAATGAGAGCTGTTACTGTTACTGGGAGCTGTTACTGTTACTGGGAGCTGTTACTGAGAGCTGTTGCTGTTACTGGGAGCTGTTACTGAGAGCTGTCGCTGTTACTGGGAGCTGTTACTGAGAGCTGTCGCTGTTACTGGGAGCTGTTGCTGTTACTGAGAGCTGTCGCTGTTACTGGGAGCTGTTGCTGTTACTGGGAGCTGTCGCTGTTACTGGGAGCTGTTGCTGTTACTGAGAGCTGTTACTGTTACTGGGAGCTGTTGCTGTTACTGAGAGCTGCCGCTGTTACTGAGAGCTGTTGCTGTTACTGGGAGCTGTTGCTATTACTGAGAGCTGTCGCTGTCACTGGGAGCTGTCACTGTTACTGTTACTGGGAGCTGTTGCTGTTACTGAGAGCTGTTACTGTTACTGAGAGCTGTTACTGGAAGCTGTTACTGTTACTGGGAGCTGTTACTGTTACTGGGAGCTGTTACTGCTACTGGGAGCTGTTACTGTTACTGGGAGCTGTTACTGTTACTGGGAGCTGTTAGTGTTACTGGGAGCTGTTGCTGTTACTGAGAGCTGTTACTGTTACTGGGAGCTGTTGCTGTTACTGAGAGCTGCCGCTGTTACTGAGAGCTGTTGCTGTTACTGGGAGCTGTTGCTATTACTGAGAGCTGTCGCTGTCACTGGGAGCTGTCACTGTTACTGTTACTGGGAGCTGTTGCTGTTACTGAGAGCTGTTACTGTTACTGAGAGCTGTTACTGGAAGCTGTTACTGTTACTGGGAGCTGTTACTGTTACTGGGAGCTGTTACTGCTACTGGGAGCTGTTACTGTTACTGGGAGCTGTTACTGTTACTGGGAGCTGTTAGTGTTACTGGGAGCTGTTACTGTTATTGGGAGCCGTTAGTGTTACTGGGAGCTGTTACTGTTACTGGGAGCTGTTACTATTACTGGGAGCTGTTACTGTTACTGGGAGCTGTTACTGTTACTGAGAGCTGTTACTGTTACTGGGAGCTGTTACTGTTACTAGGAGCTGTTACTGTTACTGGGAGCTGTTACTGTTACTGAGAGCTGTTACTGTTACTGGAACTTTTACTGTTACTGGGAGCTGTTACTGGGAGTTGTTACTGTTACTGAGAGCTGCTACTATTTCTGGGAGTTGTTACTGTTAATGAGAGCTGTTACTGTTACTGGGAGCTGTTACTGTTACTGGGAGCTGTTACTGTTACTGGGAGCTGCTTCTATTACTGGGAGCTGTTACTGTTACTGGGAGCTGTTGCTGTTACTGGGAGCTGTCACTATTACTGGGAGCTGTCACTGTTACTGGGAGCTGTCACTGTTACTGGGAGTTTTTGTTGTTACTGTTACTGGGAGCTGTTGCTGTTACTGGGAGCTGTTACTGTTACTGAAACTTTTACTGTTATTGGGAGCTGTTACTGGGAGCTGTTACTATTACCAGGAGCTGTTACTATTTCTGAGAGCTGTTACTGGGAGCTGTCACTGTTACTGGGAGCTGTTACTGTTATAGGGAGTTTTTTTGTTGTTACTGTTACTGGGAGCTGTTGATTTTACTGGGAGCTGTTGCTGTTACTGGGAGCTGTTACTGTTACTGGGAGCTGTTACTGTTACTGGGAGTTGTTACTTTTACTGGGAGCTGTTACTGTTACTGGGAGCTGTTACTATTACTGGGAGCTGATACTGGGAGCTGTTGATTTTACTGGGAGCTGTTGCTGTTACTGGGAGCTGTTACTGGAGCTTTTACTGTTACTGGGAGCTGTCACTGTTACTGGGAGCTGTCACTGTTACTGGGAGCAGTCACTATTACTGAAACTTTTACTGTTACTGGGAGTTGTTACTGTTACTGAGAGCTGTTACTGTTACTGGGAGTTGTTACTGTTACTGGGAGCTGTTACTGTTACTGGGAGCTGTTACTGTTACTGGGAGTTGTTACTTTTACTGGGAGCTGTTACTGTTACTGGGAGCTGTTACTATTACTGGGAGCTGATACTGGGAGCTGTTGATTTTACTGGGAGCTGTTGCTGTTACTGGGAGCTGTTACTGGAGCTTTTACTGTTAGTGGGAGCTGTCACTGTTAGTGGGAGCTGTCACTGTTACTGGGAGCTGTCACTGTTACTGGGAGCTGCTACTGTTACTGGGAGCTGTTACTGGGATTGTTGCTGTTACTGGGAGCTGTCACTGTTACTGGGAGCTGTCACTGTTACTGGGAGCTGTCACTGTTACTGGGAGCTGTTGCTGTTAATGTAACTGAAAGCTTTATTTGTTACTGGGAGCTGTTACTGTTACTAGAAGCTTTTACTGTTACTGGGAGCTTTTTTTGTTACCGTTACTGGGAGCTGTCACTGTTACTGGGGCCATTAGTGTTACTGGGAGCTGTCACTGTTACTGGGGCCATTAGTGTTACTGGGAGCTGTTAGTGTTATTGTGAGCCGTTAGTGTTACTGGGAGCTGTTACTGTTATTGGGAGCCATTAGTGTTACTGGGAGCTGTTAGTGTTACTGGGAGCCGTTAGTGTTACTGGGAGCCATCACTGGGAGCCGTTACTGTTACTGGGAGCTGTTAGTGTTACTGGGAGCCGTTAGTGTTACTGGGAGCTGTTACTGTTATTGGGAGCCATTAGTGTTACTGGGAGCTGTTAGTGTTACTGGGAACTGTTAGTGTTACTGGGAGCCGTTAGTGTTACTGGGAGCCGTTACTGTTACTGGGAGCTGTCACTGTTATTGGGAGCCATTAGTGTTACTGGGAGCTGTTACTGTTACTGGGAGCTGTTACTGTTACTGGGAGCTGTTTCTATTACTGGGAGCTGTTACTGTTACTGGGAGCTGTTGCTGTTACTGGGAGCTGTCACTATTACTGGGAGCTGTCACTGTTACTGGGAGCTGTCACTGTTACTGGGAGTTTTTGTTGTTACTGTTACTGGGAGCTGTTGCTTTTACTGGGAGCTGTTACTGTTACTGAAACTTTTACTGTTATTGGGAGCTGTTACTGGGAGCTGTTACTATTACCAGGAGCTTTTACTATTTCTGAGAGCTGTTACTGGGAGCTGTCACTGTTACTGGGAGCTGTTACTGTTATTGGGAGTTTTTGTTGTTACTGTTACTGGGAGCTGTTGATTTTACTGGGAGCTGTTGCTGTTACTGGAACTTTTACTGTTACTGGGAGTTGTTACTGTTACTAGGAGCTGTTACTGTTACTGGGAGCTGTTACTGTTACTGAGAGTTGTTACTGTTACTGGGAGCTGTTACTGTTACTGGGAGTTGTTACTGTTACTGGGAGCTGTTACTATTACTGGGAGCTGATACTGGGAGCTGTTGATTTTACTGGGAGCTGTTGCTGTTACTGGGAGCTGTTACTGGAGCTTTTACTGTTACTGGGAGCTGTCACTGTTACTAGGAGCTGTTGCTTGGAGCTGTCACTGTTACTGGGAGCTGTCACTGTTACTGGGAGCTGCTACTGTTACTGGGAGCTGTTACTGGGATTGTTGCTGTTACTGGGAGCTGTCACTGTTACTGGGAGCTGTCACTGTTACTGGGAGCTGTTACTGGGAGTTGTTGCTGTTACTTGGAGCTGTCACTGTTACTGGGAGCAGTCACTGTTACTGGGAGCTGTCACTGTTACTGGGAGCTGTTGCTGTTAATGTAACTGAAAGCTTTATTTGTTACTGGGAGCTGTTACTGTTACTAGAAGCTGTTACTGTTACTGGGAGCTTTTGTTGTTACCGTTACTGGGAGCTGTCACTGTTACTGGGGCCATTAGTGTTACTGGGAGCTGTTAGTGTTACTGGGAGCCGTTAGTGTTACTGGGAGCCGTTAGTGTTACTGGGAGCTGTTAGTGTTACTGGGAGCCGTTAGTGTTACTGGGAGCTGTTACTGTTATTGGGAGCCATTAGTGTTACTGGGAGCTGTTAGTGTTACTGGGAGCCGTTAGTGTTACTGGGAGCCGTTACTGGGAGCCGTTACTGTTACTGGGAGCTGTTAGTGTTACTGGGAGCCGTTAGTGTTACTGGGAGCTGTTACTGTTATTGGGAGCCGTTAGTGTTACTGGGAGCTGTGACTGTTACTGGGAGCCATTACTGTTACTGGGAGCCGTTACTGTTACTGGGAGCTGTTACTGGGAGCCATTAGTGTTACTGGGAGCCGTTACTGTTACTGGGAGCTGTCACTGTTATTGGGAGCCATTAGTGTTACTGGGAGCCATTACTGTTACTGGGAGTTGTTACTGTTACTGGGAGCCATTAGTGTTACTGAGAGCCATCACTGGGAGCCGTTACTGTTACTGAGAGCTGCAGCTGTAACATGATGACAGAATAACTAATGCACATGTGCACCTCTGGACCTTCCTGCTCACTCAGTGTGATACTATGATGGGTCACTTACCACTTATGATCCCCAGCATCACTGTACACTGATGCCTGATCTTTCCATAATTAATCTGCCCAGAGTAAGTTCCCACATCCAACTGTTCAACAGGATCCAGGTGTAGCGAGAAGATTCCTAGTTCAAACTGGTTCTGATATAGAAAAACTCTTGAGTTCACTGACCGAGCCATGAAGGTGACACCACTGGGGGTGACCCGGACCAGTGTCATGTTGTCCCTGAGACAGATAAATAGGGAAGAGGATGCTTGTGAGAAGAGTGAGAGAGAGAGACAGAGATGGAGAGTTACATGCAGTGACAGATGTGACACACAGTAGGGATCCAGTGACAGCTGGGCAGTTACACACAGTGACAGGTATGACACACAGTAGGGATCCAGTGACAGCTGGGCAGTTACACACAGTGACAGGTGTGACACAGTAGTAAATGTGACACAATGACAGCTGTGCAGTTGACAGTTACAAATGTGATAAACAGTGACAGATTTGCAGTTACACACAGTGACAGATGAGACAGTTACACACAGTGATAGATGTGGCCATCAGATGTGCAGTGACACACAGTGACAGAAATGAGTTACACACAGTGACATATGTGACAGTCACATATGTACAGTGACACATAGTGACAGATGTGACAGTTACAGATGTGCAGTGACACACAGTGACAGATGTGACAGTTACACACAGTGACATATGTGACAGTCACAGATGTACAGTGACACATAGTGACAGATGTGACAGTTACAGATGTGCAGTGACACACAGTGACACATATGATACACAGTGACAGATGTGCAGTTACACACAGTTACAGATGTGATACACAGTGACAGATGTGCAGTTACACACAGTTACAGATGTGATACACAGTGACAGATGTGCAGTTACACACAGCGACATGTGCAGTTACACACAGTTACAGATGTGATACACAGTGACAGATGTGCAGTTACACACAGTTAC
This sequence comes from Bombina bombina, assembly GCF_027579735.1. Classification (NCBI taxonomy): domain Eukaryota; kingdom Metazoa; phylum Chordata; class Amphibia; order Anura; family Bombinatoridae; genus Bombina; species Bombina bombina. The sequence continues at coordinate 282,789,647 of NC_069507.1, read as the reverse complement.
AGATGTGATACACAGTGACAGATGTGCAGTTACACACAGTGACAGATGTGCAGTTACACACAGTTACAGATGTGATACACAGTGACAGATGTGCAGTTACACACAGTTACAGATGTGATACACAGTGACAGATGTGCAGTTACACACAGTTACAGATGTGATACACAGTGACAGATGTGCAGTTACACACAGTTACAAATGTGATACACAGTGACAGATGTGCAGTTACACACAGTTACAAATGTGATACACAGTGACAGATGTGCAGTTACACACAGTGACATGTGCAGTTACACACAGTTACAGATGTGATACACAGTGACAGATGTGCAGTTACACACAGTTACAGATGTGATACACAGTGACATATGTGCAGTTACACACAGTTACAGATGTGATACACAGTGACACATGTGCAGTTACACACAGTTACAGATGTGATACACAGTGACAGATGTGCAGTTACACACAGTTACAGATGTGATACACAGTGACAGATGTGCAGTTACACACAGTGACAGATGTGCAGTTACACACAGTGACAGATGTACAGTTACACACAGTGACATATGTGCAGATACACACAGTTACAGATGTGATACACAGTGACAGATGTGCAGTTACACACAGTGACAGATATGCAGTTAAACACAGTGACATATGTGCAGATACACACAGTTACAGATGTGATACACAGTGACAAATGTGCAGTTACACACAGTGACAGATGTGCAGTTACACACAGTTAGAGATGTGATGCACAGTGACAGATGTGCAGTTACAGAGTGAAATGTGCAGTTACACACAGTGACATATGTGCAGATACACACAGTTACAGATGTGATACACAGTGACAGATGTGCAGTTACACACAGTGACATATGTGCAGTTACACACAGTTACAGATGTGATACACAGTGACAGATGTGATACACAGTGACAGATGTGCAGGTTCACACAGTTACAGATGTGATACACAGTGACAGATGTGCAGTTACACACAGTGACATATGTGCAGTTACACACAGTTACAGATGTGATACACAGTGACAGATGTGATACAAAGTGACAGATGTGCAGGTACACACAGTTACAGATGTGATACACAGTGACATATGTGCAGTTACACACAGTGACATATGTGCAGTTACACACAGTTACAGATGTGATACACAGTGACAGATGTGCAGTTACACACAGTTACAGATGTGATACACAGTGACAGATGTGCAGTTACACACAGTGACATATGTGCAGTTACACACAGTTACAGATGTGATACACAGTGACAGATGTGCAGTTACACACAGTTACAGATGTGATACACAGTGACAGATGTGCAGTTACACACAGTGACATATGTGCAGTTACACACAGTTACAGATGTGATACACAGTGACAGATGTGCAGTTACACACAGTGACATATGTGCAGATACACACAGTTACAGATGTGATACACAGTGACAGATGTGCAGTTACACACAGTGACATATGTGCAGTTACACACAGTTACAGATGTGATACACAGTGACAGATGTGATACACAGTGACAGATGTGCACGTACACACAGTTACAGATGTGATACACAGTGACATATGTGCAGTTACACACAGTGACATATGTGCAGTTACACACAGTTACAGATGTGATACACAGTGACATATGTGCAGTTACACACAGTGACATATGTGCAGTTACACACAGTTACAGATGTGATACACAGTGACAGATGTGCAGTTAAACACAGTGACATATGTGCAGTTACACACAGTTACAGATGTGATACACAGTGACAGATGTGCAGTTACACACAGTGACATATGTGCAGTTACACACAGTGACATATGTGCAGTTACACACAGTGACAGACGTGCAGTTACACACAGTGACAGACGTGCAGTTACACACAGTGACAGATGTGATACACAGTGACAGATGTGCAGTTACACACAGTTACAGATGTGATACACAGTGACAGATGTGCAGTTACACACAGTGACAGATGTACAGTTACACACAGTGACATATGTGCAGATACACACAGTTACAGATGTGATACACAGTGACAGATGTGCAGTTACACACAGTGACAGATGTGCAGTTACACACAGTGACATATGTGCAGTTACACACAGTGACATATGTGCAGTTACACACAGTGACAGACGTGCAGTTACACACAGTGACAGACGTGCAGTTACACACAGTGACAGATGTGATACACAGTGACAGATGTGCAGTTACACACAGTGACAGATGTGCAGTTACACACAGTGACATATGTGCAGTTACACACAGTCACAGGTGTGCGGTTACACACAGTTACAGATGTGATACACAGTGACAGATGTGCAGTTACACACAGTGACAGATGTGCAGTTAAACACAGTAACATATGTGCAGTTACACACAGGTACAGATGTGATACACAGGGACAGATGTGCAGTTACACACAGTTACAGATGTGATACACAGGGACAGATGTGCAGTTACACATAGTGACAGATGTGATACACAGTGACAGATGTGCAGTTACACACAGTGACAGATGTGCAGTTAAACACAGTGACATATGTGCAGTTACACACAGTTACAGATGTGATACACAGTGACAGATGTGCAGTTACACACAGTAACATATGTGCAGTTACACACAGTGACATATGTGCAGTTACACACAGTTACAGATGTGATAAACAGTGACAGATTTGCAGTTACACACAGTGACAGATGTGCAGTTACACACAGTGACAGATGTGACACACAGTGACAGAGATGCAGTTAAACACAGTGACATATGTGCAGCTACACACAGTTACAGATGTGATACACAGTGACAGATGTGCAGTTACACACAGTTACAGATGTGCAGTTACACACAGTGACATATGTGCAGTTACACACAGTTACAGATGTGATACACAGTGACAGATGTGCAGTTACACACAGTGACAGATGTGCAGTTAAACACAGTGACATATGTGCAGTTACACACAGTTACAGATGTGATACACAGGGACATATGTGCAGTTACACACAGTTACAGATGTGATACACAGGGACAGATGTGCAGTTACACACAGTTACAGATGTGATACACAGTGACAGATGTGCAGTTACACACAGTGACATATGTGCAGTTACACACAGTTACAGATGTGATACACAGGGACAGATGTGCAGTTACACACAGTGACATATGTGCAGTTACACACAGTAACAGATGTGATACACAGTGACAGATGTGCAGTTACACACAGTGACATATGTGCAGTTACACACAGTTACAGATGTGATACACAGTGACAGATGTGCAGTTACACACAGTTACAGATGTGATACACAGTGACAGATGTGCAGTTACACACAGTGACAGATGTGATACACAGTGACAGATGTGCAGTTACACACAGTAACAGATGTGATACACAGTGACAGATGTGCAGTTACACACAGTAACAGATGTGATACAAAGTGACAGATGTGCAGTTACACACAGTTACAGATGTGATACACAGTGACAGATGTGCAGTTACACACAGTGACATATGTGCAGAAACACACAGTTACAGATGTGATACACAGTGACAGATGTGCAGTTACACACAGTGACAGATGTGCAGTTAAACACAGTGACATATGTGCAGTTACACACAGTTGCAGATGTGATACACAGTGACAGATGTGCAGTTACACACAGTGACAGATGTGCAGTTAAACACAGTGACATATGTGCAGTTACACACAGTTGCAGATGTGATACACAGGGACAGATGTGCAGTTACACACAGTTACAGATGTGATACACAGTGACAGATGTGCAGTTACACACAGTAACATATGTGCAGTTACACACAGTGACATATGTGCAGTTACACACAGTTACAGATGTGATACACAGTGACAGATGTGCAGTTACACACAGTGACATATGTGCAGTTACACACAGTTACAGATGTGATACACAGTGACAGATGTGCAGTTACACACAGTGACAGATGTGCAGTTAAACACAGTTACAGATGTGATACACAGTGACAGATGTGCAGTTACACACAGTGACAGATGTGCAGTTAAACACAGTTACAGATGTGATACCCATTGACAGATGTGCAGTTACACACAGTTGCAGATGTGATACACAGGGACAGATGTGCAGTTACACACAGTTACAAATGTGATACACAGTGACAGATGTGCAGTTACACACAGTGACATATGTGCGGTTACACACAGTTACAGATGTGATACACAGTGACAGATGTGCAGTTACACATAGTGACATATGTGCAGTTACACACAGTGACATATGTGCAGTTACACACAGCTACAGATGTGATACACAGTGTCATATGTGCAGTTACACACAGTGACACATGTCCAGTTACACACAGTTACAGATGTGATACACAGTGACAGATGTGCAGTTACACACAGTGACATATGTGCAGTTATACACAGTTGCAGATGTGATACACAGGGACAGATGTGCAGTTACACACAGTTACAGATGTGATACACAGTGACAGATGTGCAGTTACACACAGTGACATATGTGCGGTTCCACAAAGTTACAGATGTGATACACAGTGACAGATGTGCAGTTACACATAGTGACATATGTGCAGTTACACACAGTGACATATGTGCAGTTACACACAGTTACAGATGTGCAGTTACACATAGTGACATATGTGCAGTTACACACAGTGACATATGTGCAGTTACACACAGTTACAGATGTGATACACAGTGACAGATGTGCAGTTACACATAGTGACATATGTGCAGTTACACACAGTGACATATGTGCAGTTACACACAGCTACAGATGTGATACACAGTAACATATGTGCAGTTACACACAGTTACAGATGTGATACACAGTGACAGATGTGCAGTTACACACAGTTACAGATGTGATACACAGTGACAGATGTGCAGTTACACACAGTGACACATGTGCAGTTACACACAGTGACACATGTGCAGTTACACACAGTTACAGATGTGATACACAGTGACAGATATGCAGTTACACACAGTTACAGATGTGATACACAGTGACAGATGTGCAGTTACACACAGTGACATGTGCAGTTACACACAGTGACACATGTGCAGTTACACACAGTTACAGATGTGATACACAGTGACATATGTGCAGTTGCACACAGTGACATATGTGCAGTTACACACAGTGACACATGTGCAGTTACACACAGTTACAGATGTGATACACAGTGACATATGTGCAGTTACACACAGTGACACATGTGCAGTTACACACAGTTACAGATGTGATACACAGTGACAGATGTGCAGTTACACACAGTGACATATGTGCAGTTATACACAGTTGCAGATGTGATACACAGGGACAGATGTGCAGTTACACACAGTTACAGATGTGATACACAGTGACAGATGTGCAGTTACACACAGTGACATATGTGCGGTTACACAAAGTTACAGATGTGATACACAGTGACAGATGTGCAGTTACACATAGTGACATATGTGCAGTTACACACAGTGACATATGTGCAGTTACACACAGTTACAGATGTGATACACAGTGACAGATGTGCAGTTACACATAGTGACATATGTGCAGTTACACACAGTGACATATGTGCAGTTACACACAGCTACAGATGTGATACACAGTAACATATGTGCAGTTACACACAGTTACAGATGTGATACACAGTGACAGATGTGCAGTTACACACAGTTACAGATGTGATACACAGTGACAGATGTGCAGTTACACACAGTGACATATGTGCAGTTACACACAGTGACACATGTGCAGTTACACACAGTTACAGATGTGATACAAAGTGACAGATGTGCAGTTACACACAGTTACAGATGTGATACACAGTGACAGATGTGCAGTTACACACAGTGACATGTGCAGTTACACACAGTGACACATGTGCAGTTACACACAGTTACAGATGTGATACACAGTGACATATGTGCAGTTACACACAGTGACATATGTGCAGTTACACACAGTGACAGATGTGCAGTTACACACAGTTACAGATGTGATACACAGTGACAGATGTGCAGTTACACACAGTGACATGTGCAGTTACACACAGTGACACATGTGCAGTTACACACAGTTACAGATGTGATACACAGTGACATATGTGCAGTTACACACAGTGACATATGTGCAGTTACACACAGTGACACATGTGCAGTTACACACAGTTACAGATGTGATACACAGTGACAGATGTGCAGTTACACACAGTGATATATATGCAGTTACACACAGTGACATATGTGCGGTTACACACAGTGACAGACGTGCAGTTACACACAGTGACAGATGTGACACAGAGTGACAGATGTGCAGTTACACACAGTGACATATATGCAGTTACACATAGTTACAGATGTGCGGTTACACACAGTGACAGACATGCAGTTACACACAGTGACAGATGTGACACACAGTGACAGATGTGCAGTTACACACAGTGACATATGTGCGGTTACACACAGTGACAGACGTGCAGTTACACACAGTGACAGATGTGACACACAGTGACAGATGTGCAGTTACACACAGTGACATATGTGCGGTTACACACAGTGACAGATGTGACACACAGTGACAGATGTGACACAGTAACAGATGTGCAGTTACACACAGTGACAGATGTGATACACAGTGACAGATGTGCAGTTACACACAGTGACAGATGTGACACACAGTGACATATGTGCAGTAGCACAGTGACAGTTGTACAATTACAGATGTGGCAGATGTGCAGTTACACACAGTGACATATGTGCAGTTGCAGACAGAGACAGATGTGACACAGTTAAACACAGTAACAGATGTGACACACAGTGACAGATGTGCAATTACACACAGTGACAGATGTAACACACAGTGACAGATGTGCAGTTACACACAATGGCAGTTGTACAATTGCATAGAGTGACAGATGTGCAGTTACACACAGTGACAGATGTGACACAGTGATAGATGTGACACAGTGACAGATGTGCAGTTACACATAGTGAGAGATGTGCAGTTACACACAGTGACAGATGTGACACATTGACAGATGTGACATAGTTATACAAAGTGACAGATGTCACACAGTTATACACAGTGACAGATGTGACACAGTTACAGATGTGCAGTTGCACACAGTGACAGATGTGACACATTGACAGATGTGACACAGTTATACAAAGTGACAAATGTGACACAGTTATACACAGTGACAGAAGTGACACAGTTATACACCAGGACAGATGTGACACAGTTACAGATGTGCAGTTGCATGCAGTGACAGATGTGACACAGTGCCAAATGTAAAAGTTATACACAGGGACAGACGCAACACATTTACAGATGTGCGGTTGCACGCAGTGACAGATATGACACAGTGACAGATGTGGCACAGTTATACACAGTTGACAGATTTGACACAGTTACAGAGGGACATATGTGACACAGTTATACACAGGGTCAGATGTGAATTTACAGATGTGCAGTTGCATGCAGTGACAGAAGTGACACAGTTATACACAGTGACAGATGTGACAGTTACAGAGGGACATATGTGACACAGTTATACACAGGGTCAGATGTGACAGTAACAGATGTGCAGTTGCACGCAGTGGCAGATATGACAGTTATACACAATGACAGATGTGACACAGTTACACACAGTGACAGATGTGACACAGTTACACAGGGACAGATGTGACAGTTAATTATGTGCAGTTACACACAGTGACAGATGTGACACAGTTACACACAGTGACAGTTGCATGCAGTAACAGGTGTGACACAGTGACAGATGTGCAGTTACACACAGTTACAGATGTGATACACAGTGACAGGTGTGCAGTTACACACAGTGAGAGATGTGACACACAGTGACAGATGTGCAGTTACACATAGTGACATATTTGCAGTTACGCAAAGTAACAGATGTGACACAGTGATGTGCAGTTACACACAGTGACAGATCAGATGTGAAGTTACACAGTGACAGTTGTGCAATTACAAAGAGTGACAGATGTGCAGTTACACACAGTGACAGATGTGACACAATGACGGATGTGACACACAGTAACAGATGTGCAGTTACACACAGTGACAGATATGATACACAGTGACAGATGTGCAGTTACACACAGTGACAGATGTGACACACAGTGACAGATGTGCAGTAACACAGTGACTGTTGTACAATTACAGATGTGGCAGATGTGCAGTTACACACCGTGACATATGTGCAGTTACAGACAGAGACAGATGTGACACAGTTAAACACAGTGACAGATGTGCAATTACACAGTGACAGATGTAACACACAGTGACGGATGTGCAGTTACACACAATGGCAGTTGTACAATTGCATAGAGTGACAGATGTGCAGTTACACACAGTGACAGATGTGATATAGTGACAGATGTGATACAGTGGCAGATGCGACAATGTTACAGATGTGCAGTTGTACGCAGTGACAGATATGACACAGTGACAGATGTGACACAGTTATATACAGTTGACAGATGTGACACAATTACAGAGGGGCATATGTGACACAGTTATACACAGGCTCAGATGTGATAGTTACAGATGTGCAGTTGCATGCAGTGACAGATGTGACACATTTATACACAGTGACAGATGTGACACAGTTACAAAGGGACATATGAGACACAGTTCTACACAGGGTCAGATGTGACAGTTACAGATGTGCAGTTGCACACAGTGACAGATGTGACAGTTATACACAGTGACAGATGTGACACAGTTAATGATGGCAGATGTGACAATTACACAGGGACAGATTTGACACAATTACACACAGTGACAGATGTGACACAGTTACACAGGGACAGATGTGACAGTTAATTATGTGCAGTTACACACAGTGACAGATGTGACAGTTACACACAGTGACAGTTGCATGCAGTAACAGGTGTGACACAGTGACAGATCCGATGTGACACACAGTGACAGATGTGTAGTTACACACAGTGACCGATGTGCAGTTACACACAGTGACAGATGTGATACACAGTGACAGATGTGCAGTTACACATAGTGACAGATGTGCAGTTACACACAGTGACAGATGTGATACACAGTGACAGATGTGCAGTTACACATAGTGACATATGTGCAGTTACACACAGTTACAGATGTGATACACAGTGACAGATGTGCAGTTACACATAGTGACAGATGTGCAGTTATGCGAAGTAACAGATGTGACACAGTGATGTGCAGTTACACACAGTGACCGATGTGCAGTTACACACAGTGACAGATGTGATACACAGTGACAGATGTGCAGTTACACATAGTGACAGATGTGCAGTTACACACAGTGACAGATGTGATACACAGTGACAGATGTGCAGTTACACATAGTGACATATGTGCAGTTATGCGAAGTAACAGATGTGACACAGTGATGTGCAGTTACACACAGTGACAGATCAGATGTGAAGTTACACAGTGACAGTTGTCCAATTACAAAGAGTAACAGATGTGCAGGTACACACAGTGACAGATGTGACACACAGTGACAGATGTGCAGTTACACAGTGACAGTTGTACAATTACAGATGTTGCAGATGTGCAGTTACACACAGTGACAGATGTGCAGTTACACACAGTGACAGTTGTACAATTACAAAGTGACAGATGTGCAGTTACACACAGTGACAGATGTACAATTACAGATGTTGCAGATGTGCAGTTACACACAGTGACATATGTGCAGTTACAGACAGAGACAGATGTAACACAGTTAAACAAAGTGACAGATGTGACACACAGTGACAGATGTGCAGTTACACACAGTGACAGATGTAACACACAGTGACAGATGTGCAGTTACACACAGTGACAGTTGTACAATTACATAGAGTGACAGATGTGCAGTTACACACAGTGACAGATGTGACACAGTGACAGATGTGCAGTTACACACAGTGACAGATATGACACAGTGATGTGCAGTTACACACAGTGACATATGTGCACTTACACACAGTGACAGATGTGACACAGTTATACAAAGTGACAGATGTGACACCGTTATACACAGTGACAGATGTAACACAATTATACACCAGGACAGATATGACACAGTTACAGATGTGCAGTTGCACGCAGTGACAGATGTGACACAGTGACAGATGTAAAACAGTTATACATAGGGACAGATGCGAAACAATTACAGATATGACACATTTATACACAGTGACAGATGTGACACAGTTACAGATGTGCAGTTGCACGCAGTGAGATATGTGACACACAGTGACTGTGGTCTCTTCACCTGCGCCATCGAACAGATATCTGAGGATAATGTGACTGCCTCTCAGTGTTCATCTGATGTTCAGTTAGGTGACACGGAAGAGTGACATGACCCCTGGCACTGCCAGTGACTTGCACAGCAGAGGCTTAAGGAAGAAACAAACAGCTATTACTTAACTGCCATATATTGCACAGCCAGATCACATTCCAGTTATCAGATTAACAACAAAAACTGAAAGTAGCTGATGTTACACTTACAAATGGAATGTAATTCAGCCATTTGCCTTGCAGGATTTACTCTATGCATGAGTCAGTTACAGGCACTTACCTGCACAGCAGAACAAGATGTGGAGGAGGTACCAATGCAAGAGAGACATTTATATTTGCCCCTATCTCTGTCTGTATCAGTGCCCCCTTTGTCTGTATCAGTGCCCCTAGCTCTGTCTGTATCAGTGCCCCCTTTGTCTGTATCAGTGCCCCTAGCTCTGTCTGTATCAGTGCCCCCTAGCTCTGTCTGTATCAGTGCCCCCTAGCTCTGTCTGTATCAGTGCCCCCTAGCTCTGTCTGTATCAGTGCCCCCTAGCTCTGTCTGTATCAGTTCGCCCTTTGTCTGTAACAGTGCCCCTAGCTCTGTCTGTATCAGTGCCCCCTAGCTCTGTCTGTATCAGTGCCCCTAGCTCTGTCTGTATCAGTGCCCCCTAGCTCTGTCTGTATCAGTGTCCCCTAGCTCTGTCTGTATCAGTGCCCCCTTTGTCTGTAACAGTGCCCCTAGCTCTGTCTGTATCAGTGCCCCTAGCTCTGTCTGTATCAGTGCCCCTAGCTCTGTCTGTATCAGTGCCCCCTAGCTCTGTCTGTATCAGTGCCCCTAGCTCTGTCTGTATCAGTGCCCCCTAGCTCTGTCTGTATCAGTGTCCCCTAGCTCTGTCTGTATCAGTGCCCCTAGCTCTGTCTGTATCAGTGCCCCCTAGCTCTGTCTGTATCAGTGCCCCCTAGCTCTGTCTGTATCAGTGCCCCTAGCTCTGTCTGTATCAGTGCCCCCTAGCTCTGTCTGTATCAGTGCCCCCTAGCTCTGTCTGTATCAGTTCGCCCTTTGTCTGTAACAGTGCCCCTAGCTCTGTCTGTATCAGTGCCCCCTAGCTCTGTCTGTATCAGTGCCCCTAGCTCTGTCTGTATCAGTGCCC
>NC_069507.1:282720636-282770636 GCF_027579735.1 Bombina bombina | reverse complement strand
ACACACACTACATAGCATACACTTATACATGCAGATACACACACTACATAGCATACACTTACACATGCAGATACACACACACACACACTACATATATATAGTATAGCTATGTGAGCTTTGTATTTAATTAGCCTTTGCAGAGACAGTGCTAAATATTTTTATCTTAATTGGACATTTAATAATAGATTCTTCAAAACTGCTCTCTGCATTCCCCATTAATATTCTATGTTACGGTACCAACAGGGTACCAAGGGTTAATACCAGATGAACAATGTCCTGAATAGGGAATCAGCAACTCACAACCCAGCCAGTTTTCAGGTTTAAAACAGAATGTCATTTATTAAAGGCTAGATGCCTAGTATTTATACAGGTTTGACCCCAGATGGGGGGGTTGAAAGACTCTTGTACATTAGATAAAAGGGGAAGACGCCCTTTGACATGATACAATAGAATTACATTACTTAACACTTTAAACACAAGACACTCTTGGCTTTCCTTATCACTTAGGCGTCTGCTCTCTGAGAGTGATTAAACAATGGAATGCTTATCACTAACTTAATTATAGCTGATGCCAGCAAACTTGTATTTAGAAAATAAAGTTAACGCTTTCAGTCCTGACCGAAGGGTCTGTCACATAGCTCCCCCCTTGTGGAACACTCCGGCAGACCCGGCTTGACCCTTTGGCGGGTCAACCTGGGGATGACTGGACTAGGAGGTGGTAGGCATGTCAGTTTGCCGGGACAATCCATCTGTATTCCCGTTATGAGAGAGAATCCCTGTCCGTATAAATAAGGGTTCAACCTCTTCAGTGCCCCGACTAGGGCTAAACAGTCCTTCAAAATATCATCGGCTTCTTTACGTGGTTTTTGTACCTGCTCTTTATAGGTATCCACAATCCTTTCATACTGACATAGGGTGCCCTTGAGTTGCTGCACCTCACTATGAGCCAGCGTCAGCTTTTCCTCCAGTGTCACTAAGTTTGTCTTTAATGTTTCATGTTCCACTCTCAAGCTGGTGTTTTCTGCAGTCTGTCGGTGCAGCCTGTCTAGCAGAGATTCACGTTCTAAACGTGCTTTTTCCTCTGCGCTCCTCTTCTCCTTCATCAGCGCATTGTAACGGGACTTCCACGTATCAATAGCGGATAGAGATTTACTGAGCTCAGCGTCCTGGGGCTTAGCAGCAGGTGGGTCAGTCTCTGCTGCACGGATCTGGGCACGGGTAGTCACAGGGTTAACATCAGCGGAACCCATAGGAGCATAGGCAGAAACAAGGGGGGCCAAGTTATTTCCAAGGAGAACATCAGCGGGTAAATCCTTCATGACCCCCACATTCACAGGTCTAGCGCCCACTCCCCAATCCAAATGTACCCTGGCAACAGGTAGGCGGAACACAGTGCCCCCTGCTACCCTCACAGCCACAGTGTCTCCAGTGTGCTGTTTCTCAGACACCAAGCTCTTTCGAAGCAAGGTCATGGTAGCACCAGTATCCCGTAGACCACTGACCTCCTTCCCATTCACTTTAACCAGTTGCCGGTTATTCCGGTGGGCAGCTTGCACGGGGTCTGCTTCATGTAGGCTGCCCCAGCATTCTTGCGCCTCTACGTAGCGGGCCGCAGGCTGAGGATTACGTGGGATTCCGCCGGCGGGTCTTCTCCAGGACTGTGCTTGGTTCGCTGCGTTTAGGGGACACTCTGGTCTTTTGTGCCCTAGTTGCTTACATCCAAAGCACCGAATAGGTTGTGAGTAGCCCCGCAAATTGAACCGGGCTCTCTGAGGGTAGTTCGTGGCCGAAGGCCGTGTGGTATAGCGGTGCGCCGGGGGTTGGTAACTGGCAGCTGCTGGGGTGACTGGGGGTCTGTACTCCACTCTAGCAGGGGGCTTAGTGGTAGTAGTGTCCGGTTTACGGGCATCCGTATACTCATCTGCCAGGCGAGCAGCTTCATGCAGGGTGGAGGGTTTGCGGTCCCGAACCCACTCTCTAACTCCTGCTGATAACTTGTCAAAGCAATGTTCCAACAGGAATAGCTGCAGAACCTCTTCCCCAGATACTGCTTGGCACCCCGCTATCCAGTGAGCTGCTGTGCGGTGCACCTTACATGCCCACTCAACGTAGGAATCACCAGCTAATTTAACAGTGTCTCTGAACCGCCTCCGGTATGCCTCCGGTGTAACCGCATACCTGGAGAGCAGAGCCTCTTTCACAGTATTATAATCCCCAACTTCCTCATCTGGAATGGCTCGAAAAACCTCACTGGCCCGGCCGGATAATTTTCCGGATAATATCGTGACCCAGTCCTCTGCGGGTACCTTGTGTAGTGCACATTGCCTCTCAAAATCCGCAAGGTACCCATCAATCTCTCCTTCTGTTTCCAGGAAGTTTTTAAAAGCTGCAAAATTTACTTTTCTCTTTTCCACTGGGGTTGCTGTGACTTGGGCTGCTGCAGCGCCGCTTTGGCGAAGTAGGTTGGCCTCCACAGCTGCTATGACCCGGTCGATAATTTCCGCAGATGGGTTGGGGCCATAATGTGCCAGTCTTATTTTAACCGCCCGATCAAAGCTTGCTTCTTCAGGGGTTCTGTCTGCTATGCTGGGCCCATTGGTTCCTTCTGTCCCTGGTACTCTTTCCATTTTAGTCAGTATTGTAATAATCCCCCTCTTCCTGAGGTTACTGGCTTGTGTAGTTGCTCTTCTGGGCGATAAGGTTCATTCCGTCGCTTGCCACCAATTGTTACGGTACCAACAGGGTACCAAGGGTTAATACCAGATGAACAATGTCCTGAATAGGGAATCAGCAACTCACAACCCAGCTAGTTTTCAGGTTTAAAACAGAATGTCATTTATTAAAGGCTAGATGCCTAGTATTTATACAGGTTTGACCCCAGATGGGGGGGTTGAAAGACTCTTGTACATTAGATAAAAGGGGAAGACGCCCTTTGACATGATACAATAGAATTACATTACTTGACACTTTAAACACAAGACACTCTTGGCTTTCCTTATCACTTAGGCGTCTGCTCTCTGAGAGTGATTAAACAATGGAATGCTTATCACTAACTTAATTATTGCTGATGCCAGCAAACTTGTATTTAGAAAATAAAGTTAACGCTTTCAGTCCTGACCGAAGGGTCTGTCACATTCTAGATTCTGGCCTTTAAAGTCAGCAAAAATGCACAGTAACGCAAGCTTCACTTATACATGTACACACACTCAAATACACAAAAACACACTACATAGCATATACTTATACATGCAGACACACACACAAACTACATAGCATACACATATACATGCAGATAAACATACACACTACAAGGAATACACATATACATGCAGATAAACACACACACTACATAGCATACACTTATACAGGCAGATACACACACACTACATAGTATACACTTATATAGGCAGATACACACACTACATAGTATACACTTATATAGGCAGATACACATACACTACATAGTATACACTTATACATGCAGATATACACACACTACATAGTATACAATTATACATGCAGATACACACACTGCACAGCATACATTTATACATGCAGATACACACACTACACAGCAAACACTTATACAGGCAAATACACAGGCACTACATAGCATACACTTATACATGCAGATTCACACACACACACACACACACACTACATAGCATACACTTATACATGCACACACACACTACACATCATACACTTATACATGCAAATACACACGCACTGCATAGCATACACTTACACATGCAGACACACACAAACACTACATAGCATACACTTATACATGCAGATACACACACTACATAGCATACACTTAAACATGCAGATGCACACACACACACTGCATAGCTTACACTTATACATACAGATACACACACTACATAGCTTACACTTAGACATGCAGATACACACACACTACCTAGTTTACACTTATAAATGCAGATACACACAAACACTACATAGCTTATACTTATACATGCAGATACACACACAAACTACATAGCTTACACTTATACATGCAGATACCCACACACTACATAGCTTACACTTATACATACAGATACACACACACACACACACACACACTACATAGCTTACACTTATACATACAGATACACACACTACATAGCTTACACTTATACATGCAGATACACACACACTACATAGCTTACACTTATACATGCAGATACACACACACTACATTGCTTACACTTATACATGCAGATACACACACACTACATAACTTACACTTATGCATGCAGATACACACACACACACACACTATACAGTATACACTTACAGGCAGATACACAGACACTAAATAGCATACACTTATACATGCAGACACACACACTACACATCATACAATTATACATGCAGATACACACACACACTACATAGCATACACTTAAACATGCAGATACACACACACACTACATAGCATACACTTATACATGCAGATACACACACACACTACATAGCATACACTTATACATGCAGATACACACAGACTACATAGCATACACTTATACATGCAGATACACACACACTACACAGCATACACTTATACATACAGATACACACAAACACTGCATATCATACACTTGTACATGCAGATACACACACACACTACATAGCTTACATTTTTACATGCAGATACACACACACTACATAGCATACACTTATACAGGCAGATACACACACATTACATAGTATACACTTATACATGCAGATACACTCAAACACTACATAGTATACACTTATACATGCAGATACACACACACACTACATAGCATACACTTACACATGCAGATACACACACACACACTACATATATATAGTATAGCTATGTGAGCTTTGTATTTAATTAGCCTTTGCAGAGACAGTGCTAAATATTTTTATCTTAATTGGACATTTAATAATAGATACTTCAAAACTGCTCTCTGCATTCCCCATTAATATTCTAGATTCTGGCCTTTAAAGTCAGCAAAAATGCACAGTAGCACACTACATAGCATACACTTATACATGCAGATACACACACACACACTACATAGCATACACTTATACATGCAGATACACACACACTAAATAGCATACACTTATACATGCAGATAAACACACACACTACATAGTATACACTTATACATGCAGATACACACACACACTAAATAGCATACACTTACACATGCAGATACACACAGACTACATAGCATACACTTATACATGCAGATACACACAGACTACATAGCATACACTTATACATGCAGATACACACACTACATAGCATACACTTATACATGCAGATACACACACACACTAAATAGCATACACTTACACATGCAGATACACACACACACTACATAGCATACACTTATACATGCAGATACACACACACTAAATAGCATACACTTATACATGCAGATACACACACACTACATAGCATACACTTATACATGTAGATACACACACACACACTACATAGCATACACTTATACATGCAGATACACACACTACATAGCATACACTTACACATGCAGATACACACACACACTACATAGCATACACTTATACATGTAGATACACACACACACACACTACATAGCATACACTTATACATGCAGATACACACACTACATAGCATACACTTACACATGCAGATACACACACACACTACATAGCATACACTTATACATGTAGATACACACACACTACATAGCATACACTTATACATGCAGATACACACACTACATAGCATACACTTACACATGCAGATACACACACACACTACATAGCATACACTTATACATGCAGATACACACACTACATAGCATACACTTACACATGCAGATACACACACACACACACTACATATATATAGTATAGCTATGTGAGCTTTGTATTTAATTAGCCTTTGCAGAGACAGTGCTAAATATTTTTATCTTAATTGGACATTTAATAATAGATTCTTCAAAACTGCTCTCTGCATTCCCCATTAATATTCTATGTTACGGTACCAACAGGGTACCAAGGGTTAATACCAGATGAACAATGTCCTGAATAGGGAATCAGCAACTCACAACCCAGCCAGTTTTCAGGTTTAAAACAGAATGTCATTTATTAAAGGCTAGATGCCTAGTATTTATACAGGTTTGACCCCAGATGGGGGGGTTGAAAGACTCTTGTACATTAGATAAAAGGGGAAGACGCCCTTTGACATGATACAATAGAATTACATTACTTAACACTTTAAACACAAGACACTCTTGGCTTTCCTTATCACTTAGGCGTCTGCTCTCTGAGAGTGATTAAACAATGGAATGCTTATCACTAACTTAATTATAGCTGATGCCAGCAAACTTGTATTTAGAAAATAAAGTTAACGCTTTCAGTCCTGACCGAAGGGTCTGTCACATAGCTCCCCCCTTGTGGAACACTCCGGCAGACCCGGCTTGACCCTTTGGCGGGTCAACCTGGGGATGACTGGACTAGGAGGTGGTAGGCATGTCAGTTTGCCGGGACAATCCATCTGTATTCCCGTTATGAGAGAGAATCCCTGTCCGTATAAATAAGGGTTCAACCTCTTCAGTGCCCCGACTAGGGCTAAACAGTCCTTCAAAATATCATCGGCTTCTTTACGTGGTTTTTGTACCTGCTCTTTATAGGTATCCACAATCCTTTCATACTGACATAGGGTGCCCTTGAGTTGCTGCACCTCACTATGAGCCAGCGTCAGCTTTTCCTCCAGTGTCACTAAGTTTGTCTTTAATGTTTCATGTTCCACTCTCAAGCTGGTGTTTTCTGCAGTCTGTCGGTGCAGCCTGTCTAGCAGAGATTCACGTTCTAAACGTGCTTTTTCCTCTGCGCTCCTCTTCTCCTTCATCAGCGCATTGTAACGGGACTTCCACGTATCAATAGCGGATAGAGATTTACTGAGCTCAGCGTCCTGGGGCTTAGCAGCAGGTGGGTCAGTCTCTGCTGCACGGATCTGGGCACGGGTAGTCACAGGGTTAACATCAGCGGAACCCATAGGAGCATAGGCAGAAACAAGGGGGGCCAAGTTATTTCCAAGGAGAACATCAGCGGGTAAATCCTTCATGACCCCCACATTCACAGGTCTAGCGCCCACTCCCCAATCCAAATGTACCCTGGCAACAGGTAGGCGGAACACAGTGCCCCCTGCTACCCTCACAGCCACAGTGTCTCCAGTGTGCTGTTTCTCAGACACCAAGCTCTTTCGAAGCAAGGTCATGGTAGCACCAGTATCCCGTAGACCACTGACCTCCTTCCCATTCACTTTAACCAGTTGCCGGTTATTCCGGTGGGCAGCTTGCACGGGGTCTGCTTCATGTAGGCTGCCCCAGCATTCTTGCGCCTCTACGTAGCGGGCCGCAGGCTGAGGATTACGTGGGATTCCGCCGGCGGGTCTTCTCCAGGACTGTGCTTGGTTCGCTGCGTTTAGGGGACACTCTGGTCTTTTGTGCCCTAGTTGCTTACATCCAAAGCATCGAATAGGTTGTGAGTAGCCCCGCAAATTGAACCGGGCTCTCTGAGGGTAGTTCGTGGCCGAAGGCCGTGTGGTATAGCGGTGCGCCGGGGGTTGGTAACTGGCAGCTGCTGGGGTGACTGGGGGTCTGTACTCCACTCTAGCAGGGGGCTTAGTGGTAGTAGTGTCCGGTTTACGGGCATCCGTATACTCATCTGCCAGGCGAGCAGCTTCATGCAGGGTGGAGGGTTTGCGGTCCCGAACCCACTCTCTAACTCCTGCTGATAACTTGTCAAAGCAATGTTCCAACAGGAATAGCTGCAGAACCTCTTCCCCAGATACGGCTTGGCACCCCGCTATCCAGTGAGCTGCTGTGCGGTGCACCTTACATGCCCACTCAACGTAGGAATCACCAGCTAATTTAACAGTGTCTCTGAACCGCCTCCGGTATGCCTCCGGTGTAACCGCATACCTGGAGAGCAGAGCCTCTTTCACAGTATTATAATCCCCAACTTCCTCATCTGGAATGGCTCGAAAAACCTCACTGGCCCGGCCGGATAATTTTCCGGATAATATCGTGACCCAGTCCTCTGCGGGTACCTTGTGTAGTGCACATTGCCTCTCAAAATCCGCAAGGTACCCATCAATCTCTCCTTCTGTTTCCAGGAAGTTTTTAAAAGCTGCAAAATTTACTTTTCTCTTTTCCACTGGGGTTGCTGTGACTTGGGCTGCTGCAGCGCCGCTTTGGCGAAGTAGGTTGGCCTCCACAGCTGCTATGACCCGGTCGATAATTTCCGCAGATGGGTTGGGGCCATAATGTGCCAGTCTTATTTTAACCGCCCGATCAAAGCTTGCTTCTTCAGGGGTTCTGTCTGCTATGCTGGGCCCATTGGTTCCTTCTGTCCCTGGTACTCTTTCCATTTTAGTCAGTATTGTAATAATCCCCCTCTTCCTGAGGTTACTGGCTTGTGTAGTTGCTCTTCTGGGCGATAAGGTTCATTCCGTCGCTTGCCACCAATTGTTACGGTACCAACAGGGTACCAAGGGTTAATACCAGATGAACAATGTCCTGAATAGGGAATCAGCAACTCACAACCCAGCTAGTTTTCAGGTTTAAAACAGAATGTCATTTATTAAAGGCTAGATGCCTAGTATTTATACAGGTTTGACCCCAGATGGGGGGGTTGAAAGACTCTTGTACATTAGATAAAAGGGGAAGACGCCCTTTGACATGATACAATAGAATTACATTACTTGACACTTTAAACACAAGACACTCTTGGCTTTCCTTATCACTTAGGCGTCTGCTCTCTGAGAGTGATTAAACAATGGAATGCTTATCACTAACTTAATTATTGCTGATGCCAGCAAACTTGTATTTAGAAAATAAAGTTAACGCTTTCAGTCCTGACCGAAGGGTCTGTCACATTCTAGATTCTGGCCTTTAAAGTCAGCAAAAATGCACAGTAACGCAAGCTTCACTTATACATGTACACACACTCAAATACACAAAAACACACTACATAGCATATACTTATACATGCAGACACACACACAAACTACATAGCATACACATATACATGCAGATAAACATACACACTACAAGGAATACACATATACATGCAGATAAACACACACACTACATAGCATACACTTATACAGGCAGATACACACACACTACATAGTATACACTTATATAGGCAGATACACACACTACATAGTATACACTTATATAGGCAGATACACATACACTACATAGTATACACTTATACATGCAGATATACACACACTACATAGTATACAATTATACATGCAGATACACACACTGCACAGCATACATTTATACATGCAGATACACACACTACACAGCAAACACTTATACAGGCAAATACACAGGCACTACATAGCATACACTTATACATGCAGATTCACACACACACACACACACACACTACATAGCATACACTTATACATGCACACACACACTACACATCATACACTTATACATGCAAATACACACGCACTGCATAGCATACACTTACACATGCAGACACACACAAACACTACATAGCATACACTTATACATGCAGATACACACACTACATAGCATACACTTAAACATGCAGATGCACACACACACACTGCATAGCTTACACTTATACATACAGATACACACACTACATAGCTTACACTTAGACATGCAGATACACACACACTACCTAGTTTACACTTATAAATGCAGATACACACAAACACTACATAGCTTATACTTATACATGCAGATACACACACAAACTACATAGCTTACACTTATACATGCAGATATCCACACACTACATAGCTTACACTTATACATACAGATACACACACACACACACACACACACACTACATAGCTTACACTTATACATACAGATACACACACTACATAGCTTACACTTATACATGCAGATACACACACACTACATAGCTTACACTTATACATGCAGATACACACACACTACATTGCTTACACTTATACATGCAGATACACACACACTACATAACTTACACTTATGCATGCAGATACACACACACACACACACTATACAGTATACACTTACAGGCAGATACACAGACACTAAATAGCATACACTTATACATGCAGACACACACACTACACATCATACAATTATACATGCAGATACACACACACACTACATAGCATACACTTAAACATGCAGATACACACACACACTACATAGCATACACTTATACATGCA
Organism: Bombina bombina; assembly: GCF_027579735.1. NCBI lineage: Eukaryota > Metazoa > Chordata > Amphibia > Anura > Bombinatoridae > Bombina > Bombina bombina. The sequence continues at coordinate 282,760,383 of NC_069507.1, read as the reverse complement.
GATACACACACACACTACATAGCATACACTTATACATGCAGATACACACAGACTACATAGCATACACTTATACATGCAGATACACACACACTACACAGCATACACTTATACATACAGATACACACAAACACTGCATATCATACACTTGTACATGCAGATACACACACACACTACATAGCTTACATTTTTACATGCAGATACACACACACTACATAGCATACACTTATACAGGCAGATACACACACATTACATAGTATACACTTATACATGCAGATACACTCAAACACTACATAGTATACACTTATACATGCAGATACACACACACACTACATAGCATACACTTACACATGCAGATACACACACACACACACACTACATATATATAGTATAGCTATGTGAGCTTTGTATTTAATTAGCCTTTGCAGAGACAGTGCTAAATATTTTTATCTTAATTGGACATTTAATAATAGATTCTTCAAAACTGCTCTCTGCATTCCCCATTAATATTCTAGATTCTGGCCTTTAAAGTCAGCAAAAATGCACAGTAACGCAAGCTACACTTATACATGTATACACACTAAATACACAGAAACACACTACATAGCATATACTTATACATGCAGACACACACACAAACGACATAGCATATACATATACATGCAGATAAACACACACACTACATAGCATACACTTACACATGCAGATACACACACACTACATAGATTACACTTATACATGCAGATACACACACACTACATAGCATACACTTATACATGCAGACACACACTACATATCATACACATATACATGCAGATGCACACACACTACATAGCATACACTTATACATGCAGATATACACACACTACATAGTATACACTTATACATGCAGATACACACACACTGCACAGCATCCATTTATACATGCAGATACACACACACTACACAGCAAACACTTATACAGGCAGATGCACAGACACTACATAGCATACACTTATACATGCAGATTCACACACACGCACACACACTACATAGCATACACTTATACATGCACACACACACTACACCGCATACATTTATACATGCAAATACACACACACTGCATAGCATACACTTATACATGCAGACATACACACACACTACATAGCATACACTTATACATGCAGATACACACACTACATAGCATACACTTATACATACAGATACACACTGTTACGGTACCAACAGGATACCAAGGGTTAATACCAGATGAACAATGTCCTGAATAGGGAATCAGCAATTCACAACCCCAAGCAGTTCCCCCCTCAAACATGAGACCAGGCTCCACATTAAAGGTAAAACAAAGTGAACTTTATTAAGGGCCATATGCCCAGTATACATGCAGATGCACACACACACACACACTACATAGCATACACTTATACATGCAGATACACACACACTACATAGCATACAATTACACATGCAGATACACACACACACTACATAGCTTATACTAATACACACAGATACACACACACACACATACTACATAGCTTACACTTATACATGCAGATACACACAAACACTACATAGCTTATACTTATACATGCAGATACACACACAAACTACATAGCTTACACTTATACATGCAGATACACACACACTACATAGGTTACACTTATACATACAGACACACACACACTACATAGCTTACACTTATACATGCAGATACACACACACTACATAGCATACACTTATACATGCAGATACACACACTACATAGCATACACTTATACATACAGATACACACTGTTATGGTACCAACAGGATACCAAGGGTTAATACCAGATGAACAATGTCCTGAATAGGGAATCAGCAATTCACAACCCCAAGCAGTTCCCCCCTCAAACATGAGACCAGGCTCCACATTAAAGGTAAAACAAAGTGAACTTTATTAAGGGCCATATGCCCAGTATACATGCAGATGCACACACACACACACTACATAGCATACACTTATACATGCAGATACACACACACTACATAGCATACACTTATACATGCAGATACACACACACTACATAGCATACAATTACACATGCAGATACACACACACACTACATAGCTTATACTAATACACACAGATACACACACACACACACACACTACATAGCTTACACTTATACATGCAGATACACACAAACACTACATAGCTTATACTTATACATGCAGATACACACACAAACTACATAGCTTACACTTATACATGCAGATACACACACACTACATAGGTTACACTTATACATACAGACACACACACACTACATAGCTTACACTTATACATGCAGATACACACACACTACATAGCTTACACGTATACATGCAGATACACACACACTACATAGCTTACACTTATACATGCAGATACACACACACTACATAGCTTACACTTATGCATGCAGATACACACACACACACACACACAGACACACTATACAGTATACACTTACAGGCAGATACACAGACACTACATAGCATACACTTATACATGCAGACACACACACACACTACACATCATACAATTATACATGCAGATACACACACACACACTTATAGATACAGATACACACACACACTACATAGCATACACTTTTACATGCAGAGACACACACTACATAGCATACACTTAAACATGCAGATACACACACACACACACTACATAGCATACACTTATACATGCAGATACACACACACACTACATAGCATACACTTATACATGCAGATACACACAGACTACATAGCATACACTTATACATGCAGATACACACACACTACACAGCATACACTTATACATACAGATATACACAAACACTGCATATCATACACTTGTACATGCAGATACACACACACTCTACATAGCATACACTTATACAGGCAGATACACACACATTACATAGTATACACTTATACATGCAGATACACTCAAACACTACATAGTATACACTTATACATGCAGATACACACAAACACTACATAGCATACACTTACACATGCAGATACACACACACACTACATAGCATACACTTATACATGCAGATACACACACACTACATAGCATACACTTATACATGCAGATACACACAAACACTACATAGCATACACTTACACATGCAGATACACACACACACACTACATATATATAGTATAGCTATGTGAGCTTTGTATTTAATTAGCCTTTGCAGAGACAGTGCTAAATATTTTTATCTTAATTGGACATTTAATAATAGATTCTTCAAAACTGCTCTCTGCATTCCCCATTAATATTCTAGATTCTGGCCTTTAAAGTCAGCAAAAATGCACAGTAACGCAAGCTACACTTATACATGTACACACACTCAAATACACAAAAACACACTACATAGCATATACTTATACATGCAGACACACACACAAACTACATAGCATACACATATACATGCAGATACACACACACTACATAGCATACACTTATACATGCAGATACACACACACTACATAGCATACACCTATACATGCAGATACACACACACACTACATAGCATACACTTACACATGCAGATAAACATACACACTACACAGAATACACATATACATGCAGATAAACACACACACTACATAGCATACACTTATACATGCAGATACACACACACTACATAGTATACACTTATACATGCAGATATACACACACTACATAGTATACACTTATACATGCAGATATACACACACTACATAGTATACACTTATACATGCAGATATACACACACTACATAGTATACACTTATACATGCAGATATACACACACTACATAGTATACACTTATACAAGCAGATATAAACACACTACATAGTATACACTTATACATGCAGATACACACACACTACACAGCAAACACTTATACAGGCAGATACACAGACACTACATAGCATACACTTATACATGCACACACACACTACACAGCATACACTTATACATGCAAATACACACACACTGCATAGCATACACTTATACATGCAGACATACACACACACTACATAGCAGACACTTATACATGCAGATACACACACATACTACATAGCATACACTTATACATGCAGATACACACACACTACATAGCATACACTTATACATGCAGATACACACAAACACTACATAGCATACACTTACACATGCAGATACACACACACACTACATAGCTTATACTAATACACACAGATACACACACACACACACACACACACTACATAGCTTATACTTATACATGCAGATACACACAAACACTACATAGCTTATACTTATACATGCAGATACACACACAAACTACATAGCTTACACTTATACATGCAGATACACACACACACTACATAGGTTACACTTATACATACAGACACACACACACTACATAGCTTACACTTATACATGCAGATACACACACTACATAGCTTACACTTATACATACAGATACACACTGTTACGGTACCAACAGGATACCAAGGGTTAATACCAGATGAACAATGTCCTGAATAGGGAATCAGCAATTCACAACCCCAAGCAGTTCCCCCCTCAAACATGAGACCAGGCTCCACATTAAAGGTAAAACAAAGTGAACTTTATTAAGGGCCATATGCCCAGTATTTATGCAGGTCTGACCCCAGATGGGGGGTTGAAAGAATGTTGAACATTAGATAGAGGGAACACGCCCTTTGACATGATACAATAGTATTACCTTGCTTAAGCTGATAACAATTTAAACACAAGACACACTTGGCTTTTCTTATCACCTAGGCGTCTGCTCTCTGGATGTGATTAAACAATGGAATGTTTATCACTAACTTTAATGACAGTACACAATAGCTGAGGCTAGTAACCTTGTCGTTAGAAAATAGCTTCTTAAAGCTGAACAAATTTAACTCCTTCAGTACTGACAGATGGGTCTGTCACATGGCTCCCCCCTGGTGGAACACTCCGGCAGAACCGGCTTGACCCTTTGGCGGGTCAACTTGGGGATGACCGGACTAGGAGGTGGTAGGCATGTCAGTTTGCCGGGCTAATCCATCTGCATTCCCGTTTAGCTTACCGGGCCGGTAGCTGATGGTGAAGTTATAGGGTTGGAGGGCTAAACTACTACATAGCTTATACTTATACATGCAGATACACACACACAAACTACATAGCTTACACTTATACATGCAGATACACACACACTACATAGCTTACACTTATACATACAGACACACACACACACTACATAGCTTACACTTATACATGCAGATACACACACTGCATAGCTTACACTTATACATACAGATACACACACTACATAGCTTACACTTATACATGCAGATACACACACACTACATAGCTTACACTTATACATGCAGATATACACACTGTCACGGTACCAACAGGATACCAAGGGTTAACACCAGATGAACAATGTCCTGAATATGTAATCAGCAACTCACAACCCAGCCAGTTTTCCCCTCAAACATGAGACCAGGCTCCACATTGCAGGTTTTAAAACAGAATGACATTTATTAAAACTATATGCTTAGTATTTATGCAGGTCTGACCCCAGCTGGGGGGTTGAAAGAATATTGTACATTAGATAGAGAGCAAACGCCCTTTGACATGCCACAATAGAAATTACATTACTTAAGCAGATAACAATTTAAACACAAGAAAACAATGCAGTCCATCTTATCAACTAGCAGCCTGACTCTGGAGATGATTAGACAATGGAAATGTTTATCACTAAACTTAATTAGAGCACACAATAGCTGATGCCAGCAACCTTGTATTTAGAAAATAGCTTCTGAGAGCTGAACAAAGTTAACTCTTTCTTACATTATAGTCCAGAAGTGGCTAGGTTTGCCACAATGCTCCCCCTTGTTGAACACTCCGGCAGACCCGGCTTGACCCTTTGGCGGGTCAACCTGGGGATGACCAGACTAGGAGGTGGTAGGCATGTCAGTTTGCCAGGAGTATCCATCTGTATTCCCGTTATGAGAGAGAATTCCTGTCTGTATAGATAAGGGTTCAACTTCTTCAGTGCCCAGACCAGGGCTAAATAGTCCTTCAAAATCTCATCAGCTTCTTTACGAGTTTTTTGTACCTGCTCTTTATAGGTATCCACAATCCCTTCATACTGACATAGGGTGCCCTCGAGTTGCTGCACCTCACTATGAGCCAGCGTCAGCTTCTCCTCCAGTGTCACTAAGTTTGTCTTTAATGTTTCATGTTCCACTCTCAAGCTGGTGTTTTCTGCAGTCTGTCGGTGCAGCTTGTCTAGCAGAGATTCCTGTTTTAAACGTGCTTTTTCCTCTGCACTCCTCTTCTCTCCCGCTAGCACTGTTACATGATTATTTAACGTGACCATTTCATCCTCTACATGACCCTTCTCCTTCATCAGCGCATTGTAACGGGACGTCCACGTATCAATAGCAGATAGAGATTTACTGCGCTCAGCATCCTGGGGCTTAGCAGCAGGTGGGTCAGTCTCTGCTGCACGGATCTGGGCACGGGTAGTCACAGGGTTAACATCAGCGGGACCCATGGGAGCATAGGCAGAAACAAGGGGGGCCAAGTCATTTCCAAGGAGAACATCAGCAGGTAAGTCCTTCTTGACCCCCACATTCACAGGTCTAGAGCCCACTCCCCAATCCAAATGTACCCTGGCAACAGGTAGGCAGAACACAGTGCCCCCTGCTACCCTCACAGCCACAGTGTCTCCAGTGTGCTGTTTCTCAGACACCAAGTTCTTTTGAAGCAAGGTCATGGTAGCACCAGTATCCCGTAGACCACTGACCTCCTTCCCATTCACTTTAACCAGTTGCCGGTTATTCCGGTGGGCAGCTTGCACGGGGTCTGCTTCCTGTAGGCTGCCCCAGCATTCTGGCGCCTCTACGTAGCGAGCCGCAGGCTGAGGATTACGTGGGATTCCGCCGGCGGGTCTTCTCCAGGACTGGGCTTGGTTCGCTGCGTTTAGGGGACACTCTGGTCTTTTGTGCCCTAGTTGCTTACATCCAAAGCACCGAATAGGTTGTGAGTAGCCCCGCGAATTGAACCGGGCTCTCTGAGGGTAGTTTGTGGGGCATGCCCCGCAAAAAGCCCTTTTAAGGGCTGGTAAGGTAAAAGAGCTTTGAACTTTTTTAATTTAGAATAGGGTAGGGAATTTTTTTATTTTGGGGGGCTTTGTTATTTTATTAGGGGGCTTAGATTAGGTGTAATTAGCTTAAAATTGTTGTAATATTTTTTAAATGTTTGTAACTTATTTTTTTTATTTTTTGTAACTTAGCTTTTTTATTTTTTGTACTTTAGTTAGTTTATGTAATTGCATTTAATTGTAGTTATTTGTAGTTAATTTATTTAATTAATGTAATGATAGTGTAGTGTTAGGTTTAATTGTAACTTAGGTTAGGATTTATTTTACAGGTAATTTTGTATTTATTTTAGCTAGGTAGTTATTAAATAGTTAATAACTATTTAATAACTATTCTAACTAGCTAAAATAAATACCAAGTTACCTGTAAAGTAAATATAAATCCTAAAATAGCTACAATGTAATTATTAATTACATTGTAGCTATCTTACGCCTAGATTTAGAGTTTTGTCGGTAACGACCCGCGTAGCTAACGCTGGCTTTTTTTCCCCTGCACCTTTTAAATACCGCTGGTATTTAGAGTTCACAGAAGGGCTGCATTAGGCTCCAAAAAGGGAGCGTATAACATATTTACCGCCACTGCAACTCTCAATACCAGCGGTGCTTACGGACGCGGCCAGCTTCAAAAACGTGCTCGTGCACGATTCCCCCATAGAAAACAATGGGGCAGTTTGAGCTGAAAAAAAACCTAACACCTGCAAAAAAGCAGCGTTCAGCTCCTAACGCAGCCCCATTGTTTTCTATGGGGAAACACTTCCTAAGTCTGCACCTAACACTCTAACATGTACCCCGAGTCTAAACACCCCTAACCTTACACTTATTAACCCCTAATCCGCCGCCCCCGCTATTGCTGACCCCTGCATATTATTATTAACCCCTAATCTGCCGCTCCGTACACCGCCGCAACCTACGTTATCCCTATGTACCCCTAATCTGCTGCCCCTAACACCGCCGACCCCTATATTATATTTATTAACCCCTAATCTGCCGCCCACAACGTCGCCGCCACCTACCTACAATTATTAACCCCTAATCTGCCGACCGGACCTCACCGCTACTATAATAAAGTTATTAACCCCTAATCCGCCTCACTCCCGCCTCAATAACCCTATAATAAATAGTATTAACCCCTAATCTGCCCTCCCTAACATCGCTGACACCTAACTTCAAGTATTAACCCCTAATCTGCCGACCGGACCTCACCGCTACTCTAATAAATTTATTAACCCCTAAAGCTAAGTCTAACCTTAACCCTAACACCCCCCTAAGTTAAATATAATTTTTATCTAACAAAATAAATTACCTGTAAAATAAACCCTAATATAGCTACAATATAAATAATAATTATATTGTAGCTATTTTAGGATTAATATTTATTTTACAGGCAACTTTGTATTTATTTTAACCAGGTACAATAGCTATTAAATAGTTATTTACTATTTAATAGCTACCTAGTTAAAATAATTACAAAATTACCTGTAAAATAAATCCTAACCTAAGTTACAATTAAACCTAACACTACACTATCAATAAATTAATTAAATAAAATACCTACAATTATCTACAATTAAACCTAACACTACACTATCAATAAATTAATTACATAATAGGATTTATTTTACAGGTAATTTTGTAATTATTTTAACTAGGTAGCTATTAAATAGTTAATAACTATTTAATAGCTATTGTACCTGGTTAAAATAAATACAAAGTTGCCTGTAAAATAAATATAAATCCTATAATAGCTACAATATAATTATTATTTATATTGTAGCTATATTAGGGTTTATTTTACAGGTAAGTATTTAGCTTTAAATAGGAATAATTTATTTAATAAGAGTTAAATTATTTCGTTAGATTTAAATTATATTTAACTTAGGGGGGTGTGACAGACCCTTCTGTCAGTACTGAAAGAGTTAACTTTGTTCAGCTTTAAGAAGCTATTTTCTAAAGACAAGGCTGCTAGCCTCAGCTATTGTGTACTGTAATTAAGTTTAGTGCTAAACATTCACATTGTTTAATCACATCCAGAGAGCAGACGCCCAAGTGATAAGAAGGGCTCAATTGTGTCTTGTGTTTAACTTGCTTATCTGCTTAAGTAATGTAATTCTATTGTGGCATGTCAAAGGGCGTTTTCCCTCTATCTAATATACAATATTCTTTCAACCCCCCATCTGGGGTCAGACCTGCATAAATACTGGGCATATAGCCTTCAATAAAGTGCATTCTGTTTTAACCTTCAATGTGGAGCCTGGTCTCATGTTTGAGGGGGGAATTAGCTGGGTTGTGAGTTGCTGATCTCACATTCAGGGCATCTTCCATCTGGTATTAACCCTTGGTATCCTGTTGGTACCGTAACAATTGGTGGCAAGTGACGGGATGATCCTTATTGCCCAGAAGAGCAACTACACAAGCCAGTAACCTCAGGAAGAGGGGGATTATTACAATACTGACCAAGATGGAAAGAGTACCAGGGACTGTAGGAACCAATGGGCTCAGCATATCAGACAGAACCCCCGAAGAAGCAAGCTTTGACCGGGCTGTCAAAATAAGACTGGCACATTATGGCCCCAACCCATCTGCGGAAATTATCGACCGGGTCATAGCAGCTGTGGAGGCCAACCTACTTCGCCAAAGCAGCGCTGCAGCAGCCCAAGTCACAGCAACCCCAGTGGAAAAGAGAAAAGTAAATTTTGCAGCTTTTAAAAACTTCCTGGAAACAGAAGGAGAGATTGACGGGTACCTTGCGGATTTTGAGAGGCAATGTGCACTACACCAGGTACCCGCAGAGGACTGGGTCACGATATTATCCGGGAAATTATCCGGCCGGGCCAGAGAGGCTTTTCGGGCCATTCCAGATGAGGAAGTCAGGGATTATAATACTGTAAAAGAGGCTCTGCTCTCCAGGTATGCGGTTGCACCGGAGGCATACCGGAGGAGGTTCAGAGACACTGTTAAATTAGCTGGTGATTCTTACGTTGAGTGGGCATATAAGGTGCACCGCACAGCATCTTACTGGATGGCGGGGTGCCAAGCCGTATCTGGGGAAGAGGTGCTGCAGCTATTCCTGTTGGAACATTGCTTTGACAAGTTATCAGCAGGAGTTAGAGAGTGGGTTCGGGACCGTAAACCCTCCACCCTGCATGAAGCTGCTCGCCTGGCAGATGAGTATACAGATGCCCGCAAACTGGACACTGCTACCACTAAGCCCCCTGCCAGAGTGGAGTACAGACCCACAGTCACCCCAGCAGCTACCAGTTACCAACCCCCGGCGCACCGCTCTACCACACGGCCTCCAGCCACGATCTATCCTCAGAGAGCCCGGTTCAATTCACGGGGCTACTCACAGCCTATTCGGTGATGTAAGCAACTTGGGCACAAAAGACCAGAGTGTCCCCTAAATGCAGCGAACCAAGCACAGTCCTGGAGAAGACCTGCCGGCGGAATCCCACGTAACCCTCAGCCTGCGGCCCACTGTGTAGAGGTGGAAGAATGCTGGGCCATCCTACATGAAGCAGACCTTGTGCAAGCTGCCCGCCGGAATAACCGACAACTGGTTAAAGTGAATGGGAAGGAGGTCAGTGGTCTACAGGATACTGGTGCTACCACGACCTTGCTTTAAAAGAACTTGGTGTCTGAGAAACAGCACACTGGAGACACTGTGACTGTGAGGGTAGCAGGGGGCGCTGTGTTCCGCCTACCTGTTGCCAGGGTGCATTTGGATTGGGGAGTGGGCGCTAGACCTGTGAATGTGGGGGTCATGAAGGACTTACCAGCTGATGTTCTCCTTGGAAATAACTTGGCCCCCCTTGATTCTGCCTACGCTCCTATGGGTCCCGCTGATGTTAACCCTGTGACTACCCGTGCCCAGATCCGTGCAGCAGAGACTGACCCACCTGCTGCTAAGCCCCAGGACGCTGAGCTCAGTAAATCTCTATCCGCTATTGATACGTGGAAGTCCCGTTACAATGCGCTGATGAAAGAGAAGAGGAGCGCAGAGGAAAAAGCACGTTTAGAACGGGAATCTCTGCTAGACAAACTGCACCAACAGACTGCAGAAAACACCAGCTTGAGAGTGGAACATGAAACATTAAAGACAAACTTAGCGACACTGGAGGAGAAGCTGGCGCTGGCTCATAGGGAGGTGCAGCAACTCAAGGGCACCCTATGTCAGTATGAAGGGATTGTGGATACCTATAAAGAGCAGGTACAAAAACCACGTAAAGAAGCCGATGATATTTTGAAGGACTGTTTAGCCCTGGTCTGGGCACTGAAGAAGTTGAACCCTTATCTATATGGACAAGAATTCTCTCTCATAACAGATCACAATCCCTTAGTCTGGCTTAACCGGGTCTCAGGAGACAATGGCAGATTGCTGCGGTGGAGTTTAGCCCTCCAACCCTATAACTTCACCATCAGCTACCGGCCCGGTAAGCTAAACGGGAATGCAGATGGATTGTCCCGGCAAACTGACATGCCTACCACCCTAGTCCGGTCATCCCCAGGTTGACCCGCCAAAGGGTCAAGCCGGGTCTGCCGGAGTGTTCCACTAGGAGGGAGCTATGTGACAGACCCTTCTGTCAGTACTGAAAGAGTTAACTTTGTTCAGCTTTAAGAAACTATTTTCTAAAGACAAGGTTGCTAGCCTCAGCTATTGTTTACTGTAATTAAGTTTAGTGATAAACATTCACATTGTTTAATCACATCCAGAGAGCAGACGCCCAAGTGATAAGAAGGGCTCAATTGTGTCTTGTGTTTAACTTGCTTATCTGCTTAACTAATGTAATTCTATTCTGGCATGTCAAAGGGCGTTTTCCCTCTATCTAATGTACAATATTCTTTCAACCCCCCATCTGGGGTCAGACCTGCATAAATACTGGGCATATAGCCTTCAATAAAGTGCATTCTGTTTTAACCTTCAATGTGGAGCCTGGTCTCATGTTTGAGGGGGGAATTAGCTGGGTTGTGAGTTGCTGATCTCACATTCAGGGCATCTTCCATCTGGTATTAACCCTTGGTATCCTGTTGGTACCGTAACAGGGGGTGTTAGTGTTAAGGTTAGACTTAGCTTTAGGGGTTAATAAATTTATTAGAGTAGCGGTGAGGTCCGGTCGGCAGATTAGGGGTTAATCCTTGAAGTTAGGTGTCGGCGATGTTAGGGAGGGCAGATTAGGGGTTAATACTATTTATTATAGGGTTAGTGAGGCGGGAGTGAGGCGGATTAGGGGTTAATAACTTTATTATAGTAGCGGTGAGGTCCGGTCGGCAGATTAGGGGTTAATAATTGTAGGTAGGTGGAGGCGATGTTGGGGGCGGCAGATTAGGGGTTAATAAATATAATATAGGGGTCGGCGGTGTTAGGGGCAGCAGATTAGGGGTACATAGGGATAATGTAGGTTGCGGCGGTGTGCGGTCGGCAGATTAGGGGTTAATAATTGTAGGTAGGTAGCGGCGATGTTGGGGGGCAGATTAGGGGTTAATAAATATTATGTAGGGGTCGAAGGTGTTAGGGGCAGCAGATTAGGGGTACATAGGGATAATGTAGGTGGCGGCGGTGTGCGGTCGGCAGATTAGGGGTTAAAAAATTTTAATAGAGTGGCGGCGATGTGGGGGGACCTCGGTTTAGGGGTACATAGGTAGTTTATGGGTGTTAGTGTACTTTAGAGCACAGTAGTTAAGAGCTTTATGAACCAGCGTTAGCCCAGAAAGCTCTTAACTACTGACTTTTTTCTGCGGCTGGAGTTTTGTCGGTAGAGGCTCTACCGCTCACTTCAGCCAAGACTCTAAATACCGGCGTTAGGAAGATCCCATTGAAAAGATAGGATACGCAAATGGCGTAGGGGGATCTGCGGTATGGAAAAGTCGCGGCTGCAAAGTGAGCGTTAGACCCTTACCTACAAGACTCCAAATACCAGCGGTAGCCCAAAACCAGCGTTAGGAGCCTCTAACGCTGGTTTTGACGGCTAACGCCAAACTCTAAATCTAGCCGTTAGGGTTTATTTTATAGGTAAGTATTTAGTTTTAAATAGGAATAATTTATTTAATGATAGTGTAGTGTTAGGTGTAATTGTAACTTAGGTTAGTTTTTATTTTACAGGTAATTTTCTCTTTATTTTAGCTAGGTAGCTATTAAATAGTTAATAACTATTTAATAGCTATTGTACCTAGTTAAAATAAATTGAAATTTGCCTGTAAAATAAATATAAATCCTAAGATGGCTACAATATAATTATTATTTATATTGTAGCTATATTAGGGTTTATTTTAAAGGTAAGTATTTAGTTTTAAATAGGATTAATTTAGTTAATAATAGAAATATTATTTAGATTTATTTAATTAATATTTAAGTTGGGGGGTGTAGGGTTAGGGTTAGACTTTTTTGGGTTAATAATTTTATTACAGTGGCGGCAGTGTAGGGGGGGCAGGATAGGGGTTAATAAATTTATTATAGCTGGCGACGGTGTAGGGGGGGCAGGATAGGGGTTAATAAATGTATTATAGGTGTAGGGGGGGCACATTAGGGGTTAATAAGTTTAATATAGGTTGCGTCGGGGTCCGGGAGCGGCGGTTTAGGGGTTAAACTATTTATTTAGTTGCGGCAAGGTCCGGGATCGGCAGGATAGGGGTTAATAACTTTATTATAGAGGGCGGCGGTATAGGGGGGGCAGGATAGGGGTTACTAGGTATAATGTAGGTGGCGGCGGTGTCCGGGAGCGGTGGTTTAGGGGTTAATACATTTATAAGAGTTGCGGCGGGGTCTAGGAGCGGCGGTTTAGGGGTTAATAACTTTATTTAGTTGCGGGGGGCTCCGGGGGCGCCGGTATAGGGGGTAGAACAGTGTAGTTAGTGTGGGTGCTTAGTGACAGGCTAGCAAGAAAGCTGTCAAAAAGCCGAAGAGCAGCGAGATCGGATGAGTGATAACTATCACAGTCCGCTGCTCATCGCCCCGTACTTGGTGCGCGGCTTTTTGACAGATTTATTGATAACTTAGGCGAAATTTTGCAGGTCCGCGGCGGCGATGGTAGGCGAGCTTAGGCGGGCGTATTGGGCCGGCGAAGGCAGGTAAGTTGACACGTTGATAACTAGGCCTCTGTATCCTTACAGTAGTGACCCTCAGATCTATGAGCACAACAGGGTTCTATAAGTTAGATCTTAATGAGCCCGAGGTAAGGTGTGAGACTGAGTGGTCCTATAAAATATCAGGATACTAGTTTATACCAGAACATTACAGATAAACACACACACTACACAGAATACACTTATACATGCAGATAAACACACACACTACATAGCATACACTTATACATGCAGATAAACACACACACTACATAGCATACACTTATACATGCAGATAAACACACACACTACATAGCATACACTTATACATGCAGATACACACACACTGCACAGCATACATTTATACATGCAGATACACACACACTACACAGCAAACACTTATACAGGCAGATACACAGACACTACATAGCATACACTTGTACATGCAGATTCACACACACACACTACATAGCATACACTTATACATGCAGATACACACACACACACTACATAGTATACACTTATACAGGCAGATACACACACACACACTACATAGTATACACTTATACATGCAGATACAAACACACTGCACAGCATACATTTATACATGCAGATACACACACACTACATAGTATACACTTATACATGCAGATACAAACACACTGCACAGCATACATTTATACATGCAGATACACACACACTACAGAGCAAACACTTATACAGGCAGATACACAGACACTACATAGCATACACTTATACATGCAGATACACACACACTACAGAGCAAACACTTATACAGGCAGATACACAGACACTACATAGCATACACTTATACATGCAAATACACACACACTGCATAGCATACACTTATACATGCAGGCACACACACACACTACATAGCATACACTTATACATGCAGATACACACACTACATAGCATACACTTAAACATGCAGATGCACACACACACACTACATAGCATACACTTATACATGCAGATACACACACACACTACATAGCATACACTTATACATGCAGATACACACAAACACTACATAGCATACACTTACACATGCAGATACACACACACACACACACACACACACACTACATAGCTTACACTAATACACACAGATGCACACACACACACACACACGCACACACTACATAGCTTACATTTATACATGCAGATACACACAAACACTACATAGCTTATACTTATACATGCAGATACACACACACAAACTACATAGCTTACACTTATACATGCAGATACACACACACTACATAGCTTACACTTATACATACAGACACACACACACACTACATAGCTTACACTTATACATGCAGATACACACACTGCATAGCTTACACTTATACATACAGATACACACACTACATAGCTTACACTTATACATGCAGATACACACACACTACATAGCTTACACTTATACATGCAGATATACACACTGTCACGGTACCAACAGGATACCAAGGGTTAACACCAGATGAACAATGTCCTGAATATGTAATCAGCAACTCACAACCCAGCCAGTTTTCCCCTCAAACATGAGACCAGGCTCCACATTGCAGGTTTTAAAACAGAATGACATTTATTAAAACTATATGCTTAGTATTTATGCAGGTCTGACCCCAGCTGGGGGGTTGAAAGAATATTGTACATTAGATAGAGAGCAAACGCCCTTTGACATGCCACAATAGAAATTACATTACTTAAGCAGATAACAATTTAAACACAAGAAAACAATGCAGTCCATCTTATCAACTAGCAGCCTGACTCTGGAGATGATTAGACAATGGAAATGTTTATCACTAAACTTAATTAGAGCACACAATAGCGGATGCCAGCAACCTTGTATTTAGAAAATAGCTTCTGAGAGCTGAACAAAGTTAACTCTTTCTTACATTATAGTCCAGAAGTGGCTAGGTTTGCCACAATGCTCCCCCTTGTTGAACACTCCGGCAGACCCGGCTTGACCCTTTGGCGGGTCAACCTGGGGATGACCGGACTAGGAGGTGGTAGGCATGTCAGTTTGCCAGGAGTATCCATCTGTATTCCCGTTATGAGAGAGAATTCCTGCCTGTATAGATAAGGGTTCAACTTCTTCAGTGCCCAGACCAGGGCTAAATAGTCCTTCAAAATCTCATCAGCTTCTTTACGAGTTTTTTGTACCTGCTCTTTATAGGTATCCACAATCCCTTCATACTGACATAGGGTGCCCTCAAGTTGCTGCACCTCACTATGAGCCAGCGTCAGCTTCTCCTCCAGTGTCACTAAGTTTGTCTTTAATGTTTCATGTTCCACTCTCAAGCTGGTGTTTTCTGCAGTCTGTCGGTGCAGCTTGTCTAGCAGAGATTCCTGTTCTAAACGTGCTTTTTCCTCTGCACTCCTCTTCTCTCCCGCTAGCACTGTTACATGATTATTTAACGTGACCATTTCATCCTCTACATGACTCTTCTCCTTCATCAGCGCATTGTAACGGGACTTCCACGTATCATTAGCAGATAGAGATTTACTGCGCTCAGCGTCCTGGGGCTTAGCAGCAGGTGGGTCAGTCTCTGCTGCACGGATCTGGGCACGGGTAGTCACAGGGTTAACATCAGCGGGACCCATGGGAGCATAGGCAGAAACAAGGGGGGCCAAGTCATTTCCAAGGAGAACATCAGCAGGTAAGTCCTTCTTGACCCCCACATTCACAGGTCTAGCGCCCACTCCCCAATCCAAATGTACCCTGGCAACAGGTAGGCGGAACACAGTGCCCCCTGCTACCCTCACAGCCACAGTGTCTCCAGTGTGCTGTTTCTCAGACACCAAGTTCTTTTAAAGCAAGGTCATGATAGCACCAGTATCCCGTAGACCACTGACCTCCTTCCCATTCACTTTAACCAGTTGCCGGTTATTCCGGTGGGCAGCTTGTTCGGGGTCTGCTTCATGTAGGCTGCCCCAGCATTCTGGCGCCTATACGTAGCGGGCCGCAGGCTGAGGATTACGTGGGATTCTGCCGGCGGGTCTTCTCCAGGACTGGGCTTGGTTCGCTGCGTTTAGGGGACACTCTGGTCTTTTGTGCCCTAGTTGCTTACATCCAAAGCACCGAATAGGTTGTGAGTAGCCCCGCGAATTGAACCGGGCTCTCTGAGGGTAGTTCATGGCCGGAGGCCGTGTGGTATAGCGATGCACCGGGGGTTGGTAATTGGCAGCTGCTGGGGTGACTGGGGGTCTGTACTCCACTCTAGCAGGGGGCTTAGTGGTAGCAGTGTCCAGTTTGCGGGCATCCGTATACTCATCTGCTAGGCGAGCAGCTTCATGCAGGGTGGAGGGTTTACGGTCCCGAACCCACTCTCTAACTCCTGCTGATAACTTGTCAAAGCAATGTTCCAACAGGAATAGCTGCAGCACCTCTTCCCAAGATACGGCTTGGCACCCCGCTACCCAGTGAGCTGCTGTTTGGTGCACCTTACATGCCCACTCAACGTAGGAATCACCAGCTAATTTAACAGTGCCTCTGAACCGCCTCCGGTATGCCTCCGGTGTAATGGCATATCTTTCCAAGATCGCTCTCTTCACTTTAGCGTAATCCTTGCTGTCCTCCCTGGGTACAGCGCGATACGCTTCCGCTGCCCTACCGGCTAGCTTGCCTGCTAGCACCGGCACCCATAATGACTGCTCCAAATCATGTAACTCGCACAGTCTCTCAAAATCCTGTAAATACCCATCGATCTCATCCTTCTCCTCACAAAACATTTTAAAGGCATGGTATGGGATTTTGGGTCTTACTGGGTTGCTGAGTGCTTCCGAAATGGATTCTGCTCGGGAGGATGCATTCCGCGGACTGTGTGCCATCACGTACTCCTGCACATCTGCCATTACCACGGATAGCATGTCCCGTGGTACAGGTTGGGGTAAAAATTCCAGCCTGGTCCTCATTTCCCTCTGGTATAGGATCTCCTCCATGGCTGCTGGAGGCGTAGCGCTGCAAGCTCTGTCTCCCTCCATCAGCTCGGCAATTAATATAGCCTTGGGTTTGCTGCTGCCTATCTTTCCCCTGGCTTCTAGTAGTTCCTTTAACGTTTGTCTCTTTAGCTTAGAATAATCCGTCTCCATTCACTTCGGTCCCTGGTACTCCTTCCATCTTAGTCAGTATTGTAGTAATCCCCCTCTTCCTGAGGTTACTGGCTTGTGTAGTTGCTCTTCTGGGCGATAAGGTTCATCCCATCGCTTGCCACCAATTGTCACGGTACCAACAGGATACCAAGGGTTAACACCAGATGAACAATGTCCTGAATATGGGATCAGCAACTCACAACCCAGCCAGTTTTCCCCTCAAACATGAGACCAGGCTCCACATTGCAGGTTTTAAAACAGAATGACATTTATTAAAACTATATGCCTAGTATTTATGCAGGTCTGACCCCAGCTGGTGGGTTGAAAGAATATTGTACATTAGATAGAGAGCAAATGCCCTTTGACATGCCACAATAGAAATTACATTACTTAAGCAGATAACAATTTAAACACAAGAAAACAATGCAGTCCATCTTATCAACTAGCAGCCTGACTCTGGAGATGATTAGACAATGGAAATGTTTATCACTAAACTTAATTAGAGCACACAATAGCGGATGCCAGCAACCTTGTATTTAGAAAATAGCTTCTGAGAGCTGAACAAAGTCAACTCTTTCTTACATTATAGTCCAGAAGTGGCTAGGTTTGCCACACACACACACTACATAGCTTACACTTATACATGCAGATACACACACAAACTACATAGCTTACACTTATGCATGCAGTTACACACACACACTATACAGCATACACTTACAGGCAGATACACAGACACTACATAGCATACACTTATACATGCAGATACACACACACACACTACACAGCAAACACTTATACAGGCAGATACACAGACACTACATAGCATACACTTATACATGCAGATTCACACACACACACACACACACTACATAGCATACACTTATACATGCGCACACACACACACACTACACAGCATACACTTATACATGCAAATACACACACACTGCATAGCATACACTTATACATGCAGACAAACACACACACACACACTACATAGCATACACTTATACATGCACACACACACACTACACAACATACACTTATACATGCAAATACACACACACTGCATAGCATACACTTATACATGCAGACACACACTACACAGCAAACACTTATACAGGCTGATACACAGACACTACATAGCATACACTTATACATGCAGATTCACACACACTACATAGCATACACTTATACATGCGCACACACACACTACACAGCATACACTTATACATGCAAATACACACACACTGCATAGCATACACTTATACATGCAGACACACACACACACACACACACACACTACATAGCATACACTTATACATGCAGATACACACACTACATAGCATACACTTAAACATGCAGATGCACACACACACACACACTACATAGCATACACTTATACATGCAGATACCCACACACACTACATAGCATACACTTATACATGCAGATACACACAAACACTACATAGCATACACTTATACATGCACACACACACACTACACAGCATACACTTATACATGCAAATACACACACTACATAGCATACACTTAAACATGCAGATGCACACACACACACACTACATAGCATACACTTATTCATGCAGATATACACACACACACACACACTACATAGCATACACTTACACATGCAAATACACACACACACACTACATAGCTTACACTAATACACACAGATACACACACACACTAAATAGCTTACACTTATACATGCAGATACACACAAACACTACATAGCTTATACTTATACATGCAGATACACACACACAAACTACATAGCTTACACTTATACATGCAGATACACACACACTACATAGCTTACACTTATACATACACACACACACACACACACTACATAGCTTACACTTATACATGCAGATACACACACTGCATAGCTTACACTTATACATACAGATACACACACTACACAGCTTACACTTATACATGCAGATACACACACACTACATAGCTTACACTTATACATGCAGATATACACACACACTACATAGCTTACACTTATACATGCAGATACACACACAAACTACATAGCTTACACTTATGCATGCAGTTACACACACACACTACAGCATACACTTACAGGCAGATACACAGACACTACATAGCATACACTTATACATGCAGACACACACACTACATAGTATACACTTATACTTGCAGATATACACACACTACATAGTATACACTTATACATGCAGATACACACACACACTGCACAGCAAACATTTATACATGCAGATACACACACACACTACACAGCAAACACTTATACAGGCAGATACACAGACACTACATAGCATACACTTATACATGCAGATTCACACACACACACACACACACTACATAGCATACACTTATACATGCACACACACACACTACACAGCATACACTTATACATGCAAATACACACACACTGCATAGCATACACTTATACATGCAGACACACACACACACTACATAGCATACACTTATACATGCAGATACACACACACTACATAGCATACACTTATAAATGCAGATACACACAAACACTACATAGCATACACTTACACATGCAGATACACACACACACACACACACACACACACTACATAGCTTACACTAATACACACAGATACACACAAACACTACATAGCTTACACTTATACATGCAGATACACACACACTACATAGCATACACTTACACATGCAGATACACACACACACACACACTACATAGCTTACACTAATACACACAGATAGACACACACACACACTACATAGCATACACTTATAAATGCAGATACACACAAACACTACATAGCATACACTTACACATGCAGATACACACACACACTACATAGCTTACACTAATACACACACAGATACACACAAACACTACATAGCTTACACTTATACATGCAGATACACACACACTACATAGCTTACACTTATACATACAGACACACACGCACAAACTACATAGCTTACACTTATACATGCAGATACACATACTACATAGCTTACACTTATACATACAGATACACACACTACATAGCTTACACTTATACATGCAGATACACACACACTACATAGCTTACACTTATACATGCAGATACACACACAAACTACATAGCTTACACTTATGCATGCAGATACACACACACACACACTATACAGCATACACTTACAGGCAGATACACAGACACTACATAGCATACACTTATACATGCAGACACACACACTACATATCATACAATTATACATGCAGATACACACACACACACTACATAGCATACACTTATACATGCAGATACACACACAATACATAGCATACACTTATACATGCAGATACACACACACTACATAGTATACACTTATACATACAGATACACACAAACACAGCATAGCATACACTTATACATGAAGATACACACACACACTACATAGCTTACATTTTTACATGCAGATACACACACACACTACATAGCATACACTTATACAGGCAGATACACACAAACTACATAGTATACACTTATACATGCAGATACACACAAACACTACATAGTATACACTTATACATGCAGATACACACACACTACACAGCATACACTTATACAGGCAGATACACACACACTACATAGTATACACTTATACATACAAATACACACACACTACACAGCATACACTTATACAGGCAGATACACACACTACAAAGTATACACTTATACATACAAATACACGCACACTACATAGCATACACTTATACATGCAGATACACACACACTACACAGCATACACTTATACAGGCAGATACACACACACTACATAGTATACACTTATACATACAAATACACACAAACACTACATAGCATACACTTATACATGCAGCATACACACACACTACACAGCATACACTTATACATGCAGATACACACACACACTACATAGCATACACTTATACATGCAGATACACACACACTACACAGCATACACTTATACATGCAGATACACAAACACTACATAGTATACACTTATACATGCAGATACACACACACACTACATAGTATACACTTATACATGCAGATACACACACACACTACATAGCATACACTTATACATGCAGATACACACACACACACTACACAGCATACACTTACACATACAGATACACACAAACACTACATAGCATACACTTATACATGCAGATACACACACACACACTACACAGCATACACTTACACATACAGATACACACAAACACTACATAGCATACACTTATACATGCAGATACACACACAACATAGTGTAGCGGGTCTAGGTACCCCAGACTGGGTATACCCGCTAAAGTCAGCTTTCTCTCACCAAACGCCAACTCATGAACCTCCACTGGATACCTGCCGCTATTAGAATAACGGCCGCTGCGAGTTGTTATAGCTACCCCCAAGAACATTAGCCAAGACTGAATGCTTGAGGGTCAAAATAGGAACTGCTGTATTGCACAGAAAACACAGCTTTTATATGCTTTTAAGATACCATCTGTTTGGGTGAGCTGCCACACCTGCCTAAATCTGCAGCCTGCTTCTACAAGCACATTGGTGTGCTCCTGGAATATGTGAGTACCCTCTATACTAAGAAATCATCATTGGTTTTACCATAAATAGTCTGCACATGTGGTGCCTGTATCTTGTGTCTCCACTGTAGTACCAGCATTTAACGCTAAGAGCGCTGTTGGACGGGTGAGCTGTCACACCTTCATAATTCTGCAGCCTGCCCCTACCAGCACATAAGTGTGCTTCTGGAGTATGTGAGTACTCATTTGGCTTTATCTGTTTTACTTTGTGTTTTCAACTGACGATACCACACATGAGGCGCCCCTCTATTTCTCTTCATTTCTTATAGTTATACCTGGACCAGCCGATGAGGAGGAGGCAGCCAACATAGAAACCACTTCTTATTTGAAGAATATATAAAGGACATTTACACCTCTTTAATCATATGTAACAGGACTTTTATATATATTTTTTTACCAGTCATCTGCTCTTAAGGTTCTTTATTGCTAAAAGCCGTTTGTGATACATTTCATATTTGTGATACATTTTATATTTGATAATTTTTTGAGCGCCCCCTTTGTGACTAGGACACTTCCTTACAGTCTATTAAATAATCAATCTCTGGAACCTGTGGCTGTGTAGAGAAATCGACTACCTCCTTTCCCTGGGACTCCAGAGATATTACAGGTGCTGGACAGAGGCCATTGGTGCCCTGCCCTTTTGCCAGTGCTTCTACTGGTGTGGCAAGCTCAGGGCCAGGCTGCTGATCATGGTCTAGCAGCTAATGGTAGCTCATTACCAGTTGCCACTCCTCTGAGGAAAAGTCCAATAAATCCTTGATCGCTGCACCATAGCCCTCTGTAGGCTCTGAGGCATGCTGCTGATTGAGATCTAACAGCCTTTTATATGCCTTTTATAGCTCCCACTCGTGCGCAGCTAGGTAATCAAGATCGTCCCTCAGCCCGGGTACTTTTGTAAGGTTCAAACTCAGCTCTCTGTGTTCCAGTATGTCCTCCTGACGCCACTCTGCTGTACTCCCGCAGTGGGGGTCCTGTATGACACTTTCAAATAGCAATCCTGGGCTGCCGTAGTCATAGCCCTCTGTAGGACCATACGTCTCCATCTCCAGACACACCTGGGCCGCATACCACCGCAGTGCCCGGTACCCTTCATCCACCTCCATTTCTGTCTGGACCAACCCGTCCAATTCAGCCATCCATTCCACCCAGGGCTGCTTTGCCAGGAACGGCATTCATAGATCCATCTGGAGCCAGTATTGCTGCTCTGGAGTAGGAAGGGACTTCCCCTGGTAGTCCTGTTAGAACTAGAGAGCCTCGTTCCAGAGTTTCCGTTGAACCATATCCTTCCAGACCAGTTTGCCCTCTGTCAAGACAGGGCCATCAAACTGGGCCAGTGCTGCCTGCAATCTCCACTGGAATTCAGCCTCCATTTCCATTGAGGTCCCACTGGTGATTTGGAACTGCTCCGTAAGGAGGAAGCAGATCCTAACGCTGCAAGCCAATTGTAGCGGGTCTTGGTACCCCAGACTGGGTATACCCGCTAAAGTCAGCTTCCTCCCACCAAACGCCAACCCATGAACCTCCACTGGATACCTGCCGCTATTAGAATAACGGCCGCTGCTAGTTGTTATAGCTACCCCCAAGAACATTAGCCAAGACTGAATGCTTGAGGGTCAAAATAGGAACTGCTTTATTGCACAGAAAACACAGCTTTTATACATTTCCAACAAATGGGGGTAGTTACTACATAATCAATAGAAAAAAATATTATACAGTGAGACAAACATCAGACAATGGTTAGTTAAAAAAGATTCTAATCACATCCTGACTTACAAAAGGACAATGGATGACTCACACAATAACAGAAAGACACTTCACACCTAGACTAGATAACATCAGGGGGTCCCAGCATTAGAGCAGGAGGTTTCAATTAGCTCAAACATTCTGAGTCTCTGAGTCTAGGGGGAGGGTTGCAGCAGACAAGGAATCTTCAAGACCCTTCAGTTCTCAGAGTCTCTGGGAATTCATGGAAACGGGTTAAACCTGAATCCAGGGTAAAAGTACTCCAAATTTACCCTGGACACCTGCCTCCCAAATCATAGAATCCGCTCAAGTTCCCGGGTCCATAGTCGGTGGGGAGGAGGTTGGCCTGCATTACTCTTCAAGTACAAAAGTATCGGAAGCTTCTGTTACACATAGCTTACACTAATGCATGCAGATACACACACACACACACACACACTACATAACTTACACTTATACATGCAGATACACGCACACACAAACTACATAACTTACACATGCAGATACACACACTGCATAGCTTACACTTATACATGCAGATACACACACACTACACAGCATACACTTATACATGCAGATACACACACACTATACAGCATACACTTATACATACAGATACACACAAACACTACATAGCTTATACTTATACATGCAGATACACACACACACTGCATAGCATACACTTATACATGCAGACACACACACTACATAGCATACACTTATACATACAGATACACACACTACATAGCATACACTTAAACATGCAGATGCACACACACACACACTACATAGTATACACTTATACATGCAGATACACACACACTACATAGCATACACTTATACATGCAGATACACACACACACACTACATAGTATACACTTATACATGCAGATACACACACACACTACATAGCATACACTTATACATGCAGATACACACACACTACACAGCATACACTTATACATACAGATACACACAAAACTACATAGCTTACACTTATTTATGCAGATACACACACTACATAGCTTATACTTATACATACAGATACACACACACACTATGTAGTTTACACTTATACATGCAGATACACACACACTACACAGCATACACTTATACATACAGATACACACAAAACTACATAGCTTACACTTATTTATGCAAATACACACACTACATAGCTTATACTTATACATGCAGATACACACACACACACACTACATAGCATGCACTTAAACATGCAGATGCACACACACACTACATAGCATACACTTACACATGCAGATACACACACACACACTACATAGCATGCACTTAAACATGCAGATGCACACACACACTACATAGCATGCACTTAAACATGCAGATGCGCGCACACACACACACTACATAGCATACACTTATACATGCAAATACACACACAGTGCATAGCATACACTTATACATGCAGACACCCACATACTACATAGCATACACTTATACATGCAGATGCACAGACACACTACATAGCATACACTTATACATGCAGATACACACACACTACACAGCATACACTTATACATACAGATACACACAAACACTACATAGCATACACTTACACATGCAGATACATACACACACACTACATAGCTTACACTAATACACACAGATACACACACACTACATAGCTTACCCTTATACATGCAGATACACACACACACTACATAGCTTATACTTATACATGCAGATACACACACACTACATAGCTTACACTTATACATATAGACACACACACACACTACATAGCTTACACTTATACATGCAGATACACGCGCACACACACTACATAGCTTACACTTATTTATGCAGATACACACACTACATAGCTTACACGTATACATACAGATACACACACACTACATAGCTTACACTTATTTATGCAGATACACACACACACTACATAGCTTACACTTATACATACAGATACACACACACTACATAGCTTACACTTATACATGCAGATACACACACACTACATAGCTTACACTTATACATGCAGATACACACACAAACTACATAGCTTATACATGCAGATACACACACACACACACTACACAGAATACACTTATACAGGCAGATACACAGATACTACATAGCATACACTTATACATGCAGATACACTACACATCATACACTTATACATACAGATACGCACAAACACTACAAAGCATACACTTATACATGCAGATACACACAAACACTACATAGCTTACACTTATATATGCAGATACACACACACTACATAGCTTACACTTACACATGCAGATACACACACTACATAGCTAACACGTATACATGCAGATACACACACACTACAAAGCTTACACTTATACATATAGACAAACACACACTACATAGCTTACACTTATACATGCAGATGCACACACACTACATAGTTTACACTTAACTACATAGCTTACACTTATACATACAGATACACACACACTACATAGATTACACTTATACATGCAGATGCACACACACTACATAGCTTACACCTATTTATGCAGATACACACACTACATAGCTTACATTTATAAATACAGATACACACACACTACATAGCTTACACTTATACATGCATATACACACACTACATAGCTTACACTTATACATACAGATACACACACACTACATAGCTTACACTTATACATGTAGATACACACACTACACAGCATACACTTATACATGCTGATACACACACACTACACAGCATACACTTATACATGCAGATACACACACACACTACATAGCTTATACTTATACATGCAGATACACACACACTACATAGCTTACACTTATACATATAGACACACACACACACTACATAGCTTACACTTATACATGCAGATACACGCGCACACACACTACATAGCTTACACTTATTTATGCAGATACACACACTACATAGCTTACACGTATACATACAGATACACACACACTACATAGCTTACACTTATTTATGCAGATACACACACACACTACATAGCTTACACTAATACACACAGATACACACACACTACATAGCTTACCCTTATACATGCAGATACACACACACACTACATAGCTTATACTTATACATGCAGATACACACACACTACATAGCTTACACTTATACATATAGACACACACACACACTACATAGCTTACACTTATACATGCAGATACACGCGCACACACACTACATAGCTTACACTTATTTATGCAGATACACACAAACACTACATAGCATACACTTATACATGCAGATACACACACACTACATAGATTACACTTATACATGCAGATGCACACACACTACATAGCTTACACCTATTTATGCAGATACACACACTACATAGCTTACATTTATAAATACAGATACACACACACTACATAGCTTACACTTATACATGCATATACACACACTACATAGCTTACACTTATACATACAGATACACACACACTACATAGCTTACACTTATACATGTAGATACACACACTACACAGCATACACTTATACATGCTGATACACACACACTACACAGCATACACTTATACATGCAGATACACACACACACTACATAGCTTATACTTATACATGCAGATACACACACACTACATAGCTTACACTTATACATATAGACACACACACACACTACATAGCTTACACTTATACATGCAGATACACGCGCACACACACTACATAGCTTACACTTATTTATGCAGATACACACACTACATAGCTTACACGTATACATACAGATACACACACACTACATAGCTTACACTTATTTATGCAGATACACACACACACTACATAGCTTACACTAATACACACAGATACACACACACTACATAGCTTACCCTTATACATGCAGATACACACACACACTACATAGCTTATACTTATACATGCAGATACACACACACTACATAGCTTACACTTATACATATAGACACACACACACACTACATAGCTTACACTTATACATGCAGATACACGCGCACACACACTACATAGCTTACACTTATTTATGCAGATACACACAAACACTACATAGCATACACTTATACATGCAGATACACACACACTACATAGCATACACTTATACATGCAGATACACACACACTACATAGCTTACACTTATACATATAGACACACACACACACTACATAGCATACACTTATACATGCAGATACACACAAACACTACATAGCATACACTTATACATGCAGATACACACACACTACATAGCATACACTTATACATGCAGATACACGCACACTACATAGCATACACTTATACATGCAGATACACACACACACTACATAGCATACACTTATACATGCAGATACACACACACACACACTACATAGTATACACTTATACATGCAGATACACACACACTACATAGCATACACTTATACATGCAGATACACACAAACACTACATAGCATACACATATACATGCAGATACACACACACTACATAGCTTACATTTATACATGCAGATACACACACGCACTACATAGCATACACTTATACAGGCAGATACACACAAACTACATAGTATACACTTATACATGCAGATACACACACACTACATAGCTTACATTTATACATGCAGATACATACACATTACACAGCATACACTTATATATATAGATACACACAAACACTACATAGCATAAACTTACACATGCAGATACACACTCACACTACATAGCTTACACTAATACATGCAGATACACAAACACACTACATAGCTTACACTTACACACCTGCATTAAATTTTTAATCCCTAATCTGCCACTCCGGACACCGCCGCAACCTACATTATAGCTATGAACCCCTAATCTACTGCCCCTAACACCGCCGACCCCTATATTATATTTATTAACCCCTAATCTGCCCCCCCCAACATCGCCGCTACCTTACCTACACTTATTAACCCCTAATCTGCCGACCGGACCTCGCCGCCACTATAATAAATGTATTAAACCCTAAACCGCCGCACTCCCGCATTGCAAACACTAGAATAAATTTTATTAACCCCTAATCTGCCCTCCCTAACATCGCCGCCACCTACCTACAATTATTAAACCCTAATCTCCCGCCCGCACCATCGCCGCTACTATAATAAAGTTATTAACCCCTAAACCTAACTCTAACCCTAACACCCCCCTAACATAAATATAATTTATATTAAACAAAATAATATTGCTAAAATTAACTAAATTATTCCTATTTAAAACTAAATATTTACCTATAAAATAAACCCTAATATAGCTACAATATAAATAATAATTACATTGTAGCTATTTTAGGATTTATATTTATTTTACAGGCATCTTTGTATTTATTTTAACTAGGTACAATAGCTATTAAATAGTTATTAACTATTTAATAGCTACCTAGTTAAAATAAATACAAAATTACCTGTAAAATAAATCCTAACCTAAGTTACAATTAAACCTAACACTACACTATCATTAAATTAATTAAATAAATTACCTACAATTACCTAAAATACAATAAAATAAACTATTCTATAATACAAAAACAAACAAACACTAAATTACAAAAAATAAAAAAGAATTACAAGAAGTTTAAACTAATTACACCTAATATAAGCCCCATAATAAAATAAAAAAGCCCCCCAAAATAAAAAATGCCCTACCCTATTCTAAAATACAAAAGTAATCAGCTCTTTTACCAGCCCTTAAAAGGGCTTTTTGCGGGGCCTTGCCCCAAAGTAATCAGCTCTTTTGCATGAAAATAAAAATACAATACCCCCCCAACATTACAACCCACCACCCACATACCCCTACTCTAACCCACCCAAACCCCCGCTTAAAAAAACCTATCGCTAACCCCCTGAAGATCATCCTACCTTGAGTCGTCTTCACTCAGCCGAGCCGAATTCTTCATCCAAGGTGCGCAGAGGAGGTCCATGATCCGGTAGAAGTCTTCATCCAAGCGGGGCAAGAAGAGGTCCTCCATCCGGTAGAAGTGTTCATCCAGGCGGCGTCTTCAATCTTCATCCATCCGGAGTGGAGCCATCTTCAAAGGAGCCGATGCGGAGCCATCCTCTTCTACCGACGGACTAACGACGAATGAAGGTTCCTTTAAGGGATGTCATCCAAGATGGCGTCCCTTCAATTCCGATTGGCTGATAGGATTCGATCAGCCAATCGGAATTAAGGTAGAAAAAATCTGATTGGCTGATGCAATCAGCCAATCAGATTGAAGTTCAATCCGATTGGCTGATCCAATCAGCCAATCGTATTGAACTCGCATTCTATTGGCTGTTCTGATCAGCCAATAAAAATGCGAGTTCAATACGATTGGCTGATTGGATCAGCCAATCGGATTGAACTTCAATCTGATTGGCTGATTGCATCAGCCAATCAGATTTTTTCTACCTTAATGCCGATTGGCTGATAGAATCCTATCAGCCAATCGGAATTGAAGGGACGCCATCTTGGATGACATCCCTTAAAGGAACCTTCATTCATCGTTAGTCCGTCGGTAGAAGAGGATGGCTCCGCGTCGGCTCCTTTGAAGATGGCTCCGCTCCGGGTGGATGAAGATTGAAGACGCCACCTGGATAAACCCTTCTACCGGATGGAGGACCTCCTCTGCACACCTTGGATGAAGACTTCGGCTCGGCTGAGTGAAGACGACTCAAGGTAGGATGATCTTCAGGGGGTTAGCGATAGTTTTTTTTTTTAAGGGGGGTTTGGGTGGGTTAGAGTAGGGGTATGTGGGTGGTGGGTTGTAATGTTGGGGGGGTATTGTATTTTATTTTCATGCAAAAGAGCTGATTACTTTGGGGCAAGGCCCCGCAAAAAGCCCTTTTAAGGGCTGGTAAAAAAGCTGATTACTTTTGTATTTTAGAATAGGGTAGGGCATTTTTTATTTTGGGGGGCTTTTTTATTTTATTATGGGGCTTAGATTAGGTGTAATTAGTTTAAACTTCTTGTAATTCTTTTTTATTTTTTGTAATTTAGTGTTTGTTTGTTTTTGTATTATAGAATAGTTTATTTTATTGTATTTTAGGTAATTGTAGGTAATTTATTCAATTAATTTAATGATAGTGTAGTGTTAGGTTTAATTGTAACTTAGGTTAGGATTTATTTTACAGGTAAATTTGTATTTATTTTAACTAGGTAGCTATTTAATAGTTAATAACTATTTAATAGCTATTGTACCTAGTTAAAATAAATACAAAGTTGCCTGTAAAATAAATATAAATCCTAAAATAGCTACAATGTAATTATTATTTATATTGTAGCTATATTAGGGTTTATTTTATAGGTAAGTATTTAGTTTTAAATAGGAATAATTTTGTTAATTTTAGCAATATTATTTCATTTAATATAAATTATATTTATGTTAGGGGGGTGTTAGGGTTAGGGTTAGAGTTAGGTTTAGGGGTTAATAACTTTATTATAGTAGTGGCAAGGTGCGGGCAGGAGATTATGGGTTTAATAATTGTAGGTAGGTAGTTGTCGGCGATGTTATGGAGGGCAGATTAGGGGTTAATAAAATTTATTCTAGTGTTTGCGAGGCGGGAGTGCGGCGGCTTAGGGGTTAATACATTTATTATAGTGGCGGTGAGGTCCGGTCAGCAGATTAGGGGTTAATAAGTGTAGGTAAGGTAGCAGCGACGTTGGGGGGGGCAGATTAGGGGTTAATAAATATAATATAGAGGTCGGCGATGTTAGGGGCAGCAGATTAGGGGTTCATAGCTATAATGTAGGTGGCGGCGGTGTCTGGTCGGCAGATTAGGGGTTAAAATATTTTTTATAGTGGCAGCGATGTGGGGGGCCTCGGACTAGGGGTACATAGGTAGTTTATGGGTGTTAGTGTACTTTATAGCACAGTAGTTACGAGCTTTATATTCACGCGTTAGCCCATAAAGCTCTTAACTACTGACTTTTTTTGGCGTTAGGAGTCTTGTCGGTAGAGGCTCTACTGCTCACTTCTCCCAAGACTCCAAATACCAGCGTTAGGCAGATCCCATTGAAAGATAGGATACGCAATTGGCGTAAGGGGATCTGCGATAGCCTGGAATCGCGGTAGGGAAGTGAGCGGTAGACCTGTACCTGCCTGACTCTAAATACCAGCGGGCGGCCAAAAGCAGCGTTAGGACCCCTTAACGCTGCTTTTGACGACTAACGCAGAACTCTAAATCTAGGCGAAAGTATTAATCAGCAATCTCCCTTTAAGCACAGGTGTATTAGTGACGTAATTTAACAGCAGCCAATCACTTTTTGTTTTAAGGGTATTTAAGTTTGACTGTATTGATGCTCGTCTATGAATAAGGCCTAACAGCCGAAACGCGTAAGACAGCTTGCTCTCTGCTGCACGTTATGCTTTTTTATAATTCCATGTTTGTCTAAATAAAGATTTTTTGGAATTTTAAAATCTTCTACGTGCTTTGTATGACTCGCTGTTTTTTTCTACTTTTAGCTACAATATAACTAATAGTTACATTCTAGCTAGTTTAGGGTTTATTTTTATTTTACAGGCAAGTTTGTATTTATTTTAACTAGGTAGAATAGTTACTAAATAGTTATTAACTATTTACTAACTACCTAGCTAAAATAAATACAAAATTACCTGTAAAATAAAACCTAACCTAAGTTACACTAACACCTAACACTACACTACAATTAAATAAATGACCTAAATTAAATACAATTAAATAAATTAAATACAATTAGCTAAAGTACAAAAAAAAACCCCACTAAATTAGAGAAAATAATAAACAAATTACAAGATATTTAAACTAATTACACCTAATCTAATAGCCCTATCAAAATAAATAAAGCCCCCCCAAAATAAAAAAAAAAACCCTAGCTTAAACTAAACTATCAATAGCCCTTAAAAGGGCCTTTTGCGGGGCATTGCCCCAAAGATATCAGCTCTTTTACCTGTAAAGAAAAAATACAAACACCCCCCAACAGTAAAACCCACCACCCACACAACAAACCCCCCAAATAAAAACCTAACTAAAAACACCTAAGCTCCCCATTGCCCTGAAAAGGGCATTTGGATGGGCATTGCTGTTAAAAGGGCAGTTAGCTCTTTTGCGGCCCAAAGCCCTAACCTAAAAATAAAACCCACCCAATACACCCTTAAAAAAAACCTAACACTAACCCCCTGAAGATCGTCTTACTGTTCTGATGACCGGACATCCATCCTCAAGGAAGCGGCAGAAGTCTTCATCCAACCGGGCCGAAGTCCTCAACGAAGCCAGGAGAAGTCTTCATCCAGGCCGGGCGAAGTGGTCCTCCAGACGGGCAGAAGTCTTCATCCAGACAGCATCTTCTATCTTCATCCATCCGACGCGGAGCGGCTCCATCTTCAAGACATCCGACGCGGAGCATCCTCTTCATCCGGAGTCTTCTTACTGAATGAAGGTTCCTTTAAATGACGTCATCCAAGATGGCGTCCCTTAGATTCCGATTGGCTGATAGAATTCTATCAGCCAATCGGAATTAAGGTAGAAAAAATCCTATTGGCTGATCCAATCAGCCAATAGGATTCAGCTCGCATTCTATTGGCTGTTCCAATCAGCCAATAGAATGCAAGCTCAATCCTATTGGCTGATTGCATCAGCCAATAGGATTTTTTCTACCTTAATTCAGATTGGCTGATAGAATTCTATCAGCCAATCAGAATCTAAGGGACGTAATCTTGGATGACGTCATTTAAAGGAACCTTCATTCAGTAAGAAGACTCCGGATGAAGAGGATGCTCCACGTCGGATGTCTTGAAGATGGAGCCGCTCCGCGTCGGATGGATGAAGATAGAAGATGCCGTCTGGATGAAGACTTCTGCCCGTCTGGAGGACCACTTCGCCCAGCTTGGATGAAGACTTCTCCCGGCTTCGTTGAGGACTTCGGCCTGGTTGGATGAAGACTTCTGACGCTTCCTTGAGGATTGATGTCTGGTCTTCAGAACAGTAAGTAGATCTTCAGGGGGTTAGTGTTAGTTTTTTTTAATGGTGTATTGGGTGGGTTTTATTTTTAGGTTAGGGCTTTGGGCCGCAAAAAAAACAGCTAACTGCCCTTTTAAGGGCAATGCCCATTCAAATGTCTTTTTCAGGGCAATGGGGAGCTTAGGTTTTTAAAGTTAGGCTTTTATTTGGGGGGTTGGTTGTGTGGGTGGTGGGTTTTACTGTTGGGGGGTTGTTTGTATTTTTTTCACAGGTAAAAGAGCTGATTACTTTGGGGCAATGCCCCACAAAAGGACCTTTTAAGGGCTATTGATAGTTTAGTTTAGGCTAGGGTTTTTTTATTTTGGGGGAGCTTTTTTTATTTTGATAGGACTATTAGATTAAGTGTAATTAGTTTAACCCCTTAGTGACCA
Organism: Bombina bombina; assembly: GCF_027579735.1. Taxonomy (NCBI): domain Eukaryota; kingdom Metazoa; phylum Chordata; class Amphibia; order Anura; family Bombinatoridae; genus Bombina; species Bombina bombina. The sequence goes on along the minus strand of NC_069507.1, from coordinate 282,725,232 downwards.
GAGCACTTTTCCATTTGTTGACCGTTTGGGACCAAGGCTATTTTTACATTTCTGCGGTGTTTGTGTTTAGCTGTAATTTTCCTCTTACTCATTTACTGTACCCACACATATTATATACCGTTTTTCTCGCCATTAAATGGACTTTCTAAAGATACCATTATTTTCATCATATCTTATAATTTACTATTAAAAAAATTATAAAATATGAGGAAAAAATGGAAAAAAAACAATTTTTTCAAACTTTGACCCCCAAAATCTGTTGCACATCTACAACCACCAAAAAACACCCATGCTAAATAGTTTCTAAATTTTGTCCTGAGTTTAGAAATACCCAATGTTTACATGTTCTTTGCTTTTTTTTGCAAGTTATAGGGCACTAAATAAAAGTAGCACTTTGCTATTTCCAAACCACTTTTTTTCAAAATTAGCGCTAGTTACATTGGGACACTGATATCTGTCAGGAATCCCTGAATATCCTTTAACATGTATATATATATTTTTAGAAGACATCCCAAAGTATTGATCTAGGCCCATTTTGGTATATTTCATGCCACCATTTCACCGCCAAATGCGATCAAATAAAAAAAAATGTTCACTTTTTCACAAATTTTTTCTCAAACTTTAGGTTTCTCACTGAAATTATTTACAAATAGCTTGTGCAATTATTGCACAAATGGTTTTAAATGCTTCTCTGGGATCCCCTTTGTTCAGAAATAGCAGACATATATGGCTTTGGCGTTGCTTTTTGGTAGTTAGAAGGTCGCTAAATGCCGCTGCGCATCACACGTATATTATGTCTAGCAGTGAAGGAGTTAATTAGGTAGCTTGTAGGGAGCTTGCAGGGTTAATTTTAGAGATCAGCCTCCCACCTGACACATCCCACCCCCTGATCCCTCCCAAACAGCTCCCTTCCCTCCCCCACCCCACAATTGTCCCCGCCATCTTAAGTACTGGCAGAAAGTCTGCCAGTACTAAAATAAAAGTTTTTTGGGGGGTTTTAGGTTTTTAAAAAAAAAAAAAAAATTCTTCTGCTGTGTAGGACCCCCCTTAGCCCCCAACCTTCCTGATCCCCCCCCAAACAGCTCTTTAACCCCCCCCCCCGCTGCCTTTATTGTGCACCATATTGGGTACTGGCAGCTGTCTGCCAGTACCCAGTTTGAAAAATAATAATGTGTTTTTTTTTTTTTTATTAAATATTTTCTTTATTTCTGTAGTGTAACTGCCCCCCCCCTCAACATCCAACCCCCCACCCTCTCCCAGATGCCTTGATTTTAAAATCCCACCCTCCCCAGTCCTCTTTCCCACCCTCCAGATCTACAGCATATTGATGCTGTTTTCATAGATCTCACGTGCACGCGCGCGCCCGTGCACGCGCGTGCACGGCTCTCGTGCACGCGCCCGTGCACGCACAAGATCCCTCCCCCCTCTCCCCATCCCTCCCACCAATGACTGCCCACCCGCCTCCCTGGATGAGCTCCCACCCACCAACGATAAAGGCCATCGATAGCCGATGCAGAGAGGGCCACAGAGTGGCTCTCTCTTCATCGGATGGCTAAAAACAGTTATTGCAGGATGCCTCAATATTGAGGCATCACTGCAATAACATGAAAGCAGCTGGAAGCTATCAGGATCGCTTCCACTGCTTTCAAAGACCAACGACGTATGGGGTACGTCCTTGGTCATTAACTGCATTTTTTTGCAGGACGTACCCCATACGTCGTTGGTCGTTAAGGGGTTAAAGATCTGTAATTTGTTTTTTATTTTCTGTGATTTAGTGTTTTTTTTTGTGATTTAGCTAATTTAATTTAATTTATTTAATTTTATTTAATTGTATTTAATTTAATTAATTTATTTAATTGTAGTGTAGTGTTAGGTGTTATTGTAACTTAGGTTAGGTTTTATTTTACAGGTAAATTTGTCTTTATTTTAGCTAGGTAGTTATTAAATAGTTATTAACTTTTTAATAACTATTCTACCTAGTTAAAATAAATACAAACTTGCCTGTAAAATAAATATAAACCCTAAGATAGATACAATGTAACTATTAGTTATATCTATTAGTTATATTGTAGCTAGCTTAGGGTTTATTTTATAGGTAAGTATTTAGTTTTAAATAGAAATAATTTAGTTAATGATAGTAATTTTCTTTAGATTTATTTAAATTATATTTAAGTTAGGGGGTGTTAGGGTTAGACTTAGATTTAGGGGTTAATACATTTAATATAGTGGCAGCGACGTTGGGGACGGCAGATTAGGGGTTAATAAGTATAATGTAGGTGGCGGCGATGTTAGGGGCGGCAGATTAGGGGTTAATAATATTTAACTAGTGTTTGCGAGGCGGGAGTGTGGTGGTTTAGGGGTTAATATGTTTATTATAATGGCGGCGATGTCCGGAGCAGCAGATTAGGGGTTAAAATTTATATTATAGTGTTTGCAATGTGGGAGGGCCTCGGTTTAGGGGTTAATAGGTAGTTTATGGGTGTTAGTGTACTTTTTAGCACTTTAGTTATGAGTTTTATGCTGCGACATTGTACCATAAAACTCTTAACTACTGACTTTAGAATGCGTTACGGATCTTGGAGGTAGAGGGTGTACCGCTCACTTTTTAGCCTCCCAGGACAGACTCGTAATACCGGCGCTATGGAAGTCCCATAGAAAAAAGGGTTTATGAAGTTTACGTAAGTCGTTTTGCGGTAAGGCCAAAGAAGTGTGCAGTTCCCCTAAACCTGCAAGACTCGCAATACCAGCGGTAGTGAAAAAGCAGCGTTAGGACCTGTTAACGCTGCTTTTTCAGCTTAACGTACAACTCGTAATCTAGCCGCTAACTTATACTTATAAATGCAGATACACACACTACATAGCATACACTTATACATGCAGATACACACACTACATAGCATACACTTATACATGTAGATACACACACACACTACATAGCATACACTTACACATGCAGATACACACACACACTACATAGCATACACTTATACATGCAGATACACACACACTACATAGCATACACTTACACATGCAGATACACACACACACTACATAGTATACACTTACACATGCAGATACACACTTATACATGCACACACACACACACACACTACATAGCATACACTTATACATGCAGATACACAGACACTACATAGCATACACTTATACATGCAGATACACAGACACTACATAGCATACACTTACACATGCAGATACACAGACACTACATAGCATACACTTATACATGCAGATACACAGACACTACATAGCATACACTTACACATGCAGATACACACACACTACATAGCATACACTTATACATGCAGATACACAGACACTACATAGCATACACTTACACATGCAGATACACACACACTACATAGAATACACTTATACATGCAGATACACACACACTACATAGAATACACTTACACATGCAGATACACACACACTACATAGAATACACTTACACATGCAGATACACACACACTACATAGCATACACTTACACATGCAGATACACACACACTACATAGAATACACTTACACATGCAGATACACAAACACTACATAGAATACACTTATACATGCAGATACACACACACTACATAGCATACACTTATACATGCAGATACACACACACTACATAGCATACACTTACACATACAGATACACACACACACTACATAGCAAACACTTATACATGCAGATACACACACACTACATAGCATACACTTATACATGCAGATACACACACACTACATAGCATACACTTACACATACAGATACACACACACACACTACATAGCATACACTTACACATACAGATACACACACACACTACATAGCATACACTTATACATGCAGATACACACACACTACATAGCATACACTTATACATGCAGATACACAGACACTACATAGCATACACTTATACATGCAGATACACACACACTACATAGCATACACTTATACATGCAGATACACACACACTACATAGCATACACTTATACATGCAGATACACACACACTACATAGCATACACTTACACACACACACACACACACACACACACACTACATAGTATACACTTACACATACAGATACACACACACTACATAGCATACACTTATACATGCAGATACACAGACACTACATAGCATACACTTATACATGCAGATACACACACACACACACTTATACATGCAGATACACACACACTTATACATGCAGATATACAGACACACTACATCATATATATAGTGGTTTTTGTAATTCATTGTATGGGGTCCTGGGGTTGGCAAGCACATTAGCTGGCAGTCTGAGGCTGCCACTGTTCATTACCCTGGTGTTAGCACTGCTCATCGTATAAAACTGAAGGCATGCTAGTATTATCACCAAGGGTTAGACATCATCACTACCAGAGGTTAGAGGTCAACATTACCATAGGTCACAGGGTATACAGTCTTCTTACTCCTGCTTTACCCACACACCATTCCTTTTCCTCAGGGAATCTAACAGGTATCTAACCCTGGGAGAGAAAAGCCAGCTGCTTCTGAGTATGAGCGCAAAACAATTTGTTTTTAAATGCATGGGG
>NC_069507.1:282558136-282713136 GCF_027579735.1 Bombina bombina | reverse complement strand
GCTGATCCCGTATTCAGGGCATCTTTCATCTGGTATTAACCCATGATATCCGGGTTATACCATAACAACTGGTGGCAAGCGACGGGATGAACCTCATCGCCCAGAAGAGCTACCCTTAAAGAACTGCTAGAACAACGGGTCCGACAAGCCAGTAACCTCAGGAAGAGGGAGATTATTACAATACTGACCGAGATGGACGGAGTACCAGGGTCCAAAGGAACCAATGAGCCCAGCATATCAGACAGAACCCCCGAAGAAGCAAGCTTTGACCGGGCGGTTAAAATAAGACTGGCACATTATGGCCCCAACCGCTGCAGCAGCCCAAGTCACAGCAACTCCAGTGGAAAAGAAAAAGGTACATTTTGCAGCTTTTAAAAACTTCCTGGAAACAGAAGGAGAGATTGATGGGTACCTTGCGGATTTTGAGAGGCAATGTGCCCTACACAAGGTACCCGCAGAGGACTGGGTCACGATATTATCCGGAAAATTATCCGGCCGGGCCAGCGAGGCTTTTCGGCCATTCTGGATGAGGAAGTCGGGGATTATAATGCTGTAAAAGAGGTGCTGCTCTCCAGGTATGCGGTTACACCGGAGGCATACAGGAGGCGGTTCAGAGACACTGTTAAACTAGCTGGAGATTCCTACGTCGAGTGGGCATGTAGGGTGCACCGCACAGCAGCTCACTGGATGGCAGGGTGCCAAGCCATATCCGGGGAAGAGGTGCTGCAGCTATTCCTGTTGGAACATTGCTTCGACAAGTTATCCACAGGAGTTAGAGAGTGGGTTCGGGACCGTAAACCCTCCACACTGCATGAAGCTGCTTGCCTGGCAGATGAGTATACGGATGCCTGCAAACTGGACACTGCTACCACTAAGCCCCCTGCCAGGGTGGAGTACCAACCCACAGTCACCCCAGCAGATACTGGTTACCAACTCCCGGTGCACCGCTCTACAGCACCACCTCCAACCACAAACTATCCTCAGCCAGCCCAGTTCAACTCACGGGACTACTCACAGCCCATTCAGTGCTTCGGATGTAAGCAACTAGGGCACAAAAGACCAGAGTGTCCACTAAACCCAGCGAACCAAGCACAGTCCTGGAGGAGACCCGCCAGAGGAAACCCACGTAACCCTCAGCCTGCTGCCCACTGCGTAGAGGAGGAAGAATGCTGGGGCATCCTACATGAAGCAGACCGGGGTAACCGGCAACAGCACCGGCAACTGGTTAAAGTGAATGGGAAGGAGGTCAGTGGTCTACGGGATACTGTTGCTACCATGACCTTGCTCCAAAAGAACTTGGTGTCTGAGAACCAGCACACCAGAGACACTGTGGCTGTGAGGGTAGCAGGGGGTGCTGTGTTCCGCCTACCTGTTGCCCGGGTACATTTGGATTGGGGAGTGAGCTCTAGACATGTGAATGTGGGGGTCATGAAGGACTTACCAGCTGATGTTCTCCTTGGAAATTACTTGCCCCCCCTTGTTTCTGCCTACGCTCCCATGGGTCCTGCCGATGTTAACCCTGTGACTACCCATGCCCAAATCCGTGCCACTGAGACCGACCCAACTGCTGTTAAGCCCCAGGACACTGAGCTCAGTAAATCTCTATCCGCTATTGATACGTGGAAGTCCCGTTACAACACGGTGATGAAGGAGAAGAGTCAAGTAGAGGATGAAATGGTCATGTTAAACAATCACGTAACAGTGCTAGCGGGAGAGAAGACGAGCGCAGAGGAAAAAGCTTGCTTAGAACGGGAATCTCTGCTAGACAAGCTGCTCCGACAGACCGCAGAAAACACCAGCTTCAGAGTGGAACATGAAACAGTAAAGACAAATTTAGTGACACTGGAGAAAAAGCTGACCCTGGCTCATAGTGAGGGGCAGCAAATCAAGGGCAACTTACGTCAGTATGAAGGGCTTGTGGATACCTATAAAGAGCAGGTACAAAAAACTCGTAAAGAAGCCGATGAGATTTGTCTCCAACTGGAAAGAAGCATCTCTGAAAACAAAAGCTTGAAGGACTGTTTAGCCCTGGTCTGGGCACTGAAGAAGTTGAACCCTTTTTAATACGGACAGGAATTCTCTCTCATAACGGGAATGCAGATGGATTGTCCCGGCAAACTGACATTCCTACCACTTCCTAGTCCGGTCATCCCCAAGTTGACCCGCCAAAGGGTCAAGCCGGGTCTGCCGGAGTGTCCCACCAGGTGGGAGCCGTGTGACAGACCCCTCTGTCAGTACTGGAAGGGTTAACTTTGTTCAGTTTTGAGAAACTATTTTCTAAAGACAGGTTTCCTGGCATCAGCTATTGTTTACTGTAATTAAGTTTAAGTGATAAGCGTTCACATTTTTTAATCACCTCCAGAGTCAGACTGCCAGGTGTGAAGATGGACTCCATTGTTTTCTTGTGTTTAATTGTTTATTTGGTTAAGTAATGCAATTCTATTGTATCCTGTGAAAGGCCGTCTTCCCTCTATCTAATGTACTATCTTCTTCCTGTGCAGCTGTTGCTGGGGAGTGTCAACCAGGTGGGAGACCTGCATAAATACTGGGCATATAGCCCTCAATAAAACACATTCTGTTTTACCCTCAAGATGGAGCTTGGTCTCATGTTTGGGGGGAATTAACTGGGTTTGTGTGTTGCTGATCCCGTATTCAGGGCATCTTTCATCTGGTATTAACCCTTGATATCCGGGTTATACCATAACAGGCACATGTTGAGCAAAAAGAGGCTTATTCTTGGGTTGCAACTAGCCATAGAACAAGCTATTATGCTATTGTTCGTTCCCAGGTTGAGCGCTTCTCTCTTTTAATTTATAGTATTTAGTGTGACCTCCCCTTACACTTGAGCAATACCATGAACCTGGCTCTCGTGTACCTAAATGGAACCCTAATTAATGTCATTGATAACACCTGTAGTTGTCCTACTATTTCATGTCAAAATGACTGCTGTGAAAAAGGTCTATTACACCAGGTTTATGCAAGACAAGCATGAGTATTACATACACATGTGGTATGAGTTTAATTCATTGGAAGCTTGCTAATAAGACCAACTTTAATTACATCATTCCATTCGAAATGCCAAAGATCACAGAATTTGACAAACATAACATGATACTTTTGCACCAGCAAGGCCGCTCTCAAAGGGAAATCAGCAAACAAACTGGATACTCAAGATGTGCTATTCAAGCTGCTATAAAGAAATTTGAAGAATCAGGAGAGGTCAAGGACAAAAAAGGACTGGAAGGCCAAGAAAACTTTCAAAATGTCAGAGTTTTTTCTTTGAGAGACCGGAAGAAGACCAGCAAGGACCTGATGGGATGAAAAGTACAGACAGGTTTTAATTCCTCAGGCCATTCCTTCTGGAAAGTGCCTGATTGGGAATGGTTTTATTTTTCAACATAATGATCCCAAACACACTGCTAATGCAATGAAAAACAGCTGATAAATCACTGACAGTCATGGAGTGGCCTCCTTAGAGTCCAGACCTGAATATTATAGAGGCCGTATGGGATCACCTGGACAGAGAAAAAAAAAGACAACCTAAATCTAAAGAAGAACTCTGGGAAGAGCTGAAAGAAGCCTGGTATAATATACCAGAAGATTACTTCAAAAAACTTCAGGACAGTCTCCCCAAAAGAGTTAAAGATGAGCTTAGTGCCAAGGGAGGTCACACTAAATACTGACTTTTGTCTGAAGAAGCCATTTTGTTCTAAAAATTGTGTTTTTTATATATTTTGTGTACATATTTTCTGTTTGTATCTTAATAAAGAGACTGAAAAATAAATATTGATGGTCATTAAAACTTTGCTAAAACAACAAATCTAATGACGACCTAAAACTTTTGCACAGTACTTTATAAATACACAGACAGCTATATACTGTATATATATATATATATATATATATATATATATATATATAACATAATTTATGTAAGAACTTACCTGATAAATTAATTTCTTTCATATTGGCAAGAGTCCATGAGCTAGTGACGTATGGGATATACAGTCCTACCAGGAGGGGCAAAGTTTCCCAAACCTCAAATGCCTATAAATACACCCCTCACCACACCCACAATTTAGTTTAACGAATAGCTAAGCAGTGGGGTGATAACACAAAGGAGTAAAAAAGCATATAAAAAAAGGAACTGGAAATATAATTGTGCTTTTATACAAAAAAAAACATAACTACCATAAAAAGGGTGGGTCTCATGGACTCTTGCCAATATGAAAGAAATTAATTTATCAGGTAAGTTCTTACATAAATTATGTTTTCTTTCATGCAATTGGCAAGAGTCCATGAACTAGTGACGTATGGGATAGAAAAACCCAAGATGTGGAACTCCACAGAAGAGTCACTAGAGAGGGAGGGATACAATAACAGCTATTTCTACTGAGCAATTAAATCCACACCATAATTAAGTTTTCCTTGAAAAAAATTAAATAAAAAGCAGTAGAATCAAACTGAAACAGCTGCCTGAATAACTTTTTTTTTTTTTTTTACCAAAGACTGCTTTAGAGAAAGCAAAATACCTTAAATTAAAATGGTAAAAACAACAAAAGAATGCAAAGAAGAACAAAATACTGCTTTGCAAATTTGATCATCTTAAGCTTCACTCTGAAAAAGCCCAAGAAATGGAGACTGAATTTAGCAGAATGAGCTGTAAATCTCTAAGGCGGAACTACCCAGCCTTCAAATAAGCCTTGAAAAACAAAAACTTTAACGAGAATGCCAAAGAAATTTATTTATTATCAAGCCGTCAACCGCAAATATGCAGGAATTCCGCAGCGTAATTGTGGCAAACCTGATTCACCCTATTTATCAAAGCCTACAGACTGGCAAAAGTTGAAATTTGTGACATATCAGTCCCCCAGACGCTTGTTGACTCCGGTGCTGCGGGCTATTTCATTGACAGTGCTTTGATATCAAAGCACTCAATTCCTGTTTTGCCTAGGTCCGTCCGTTTGCTATTGAGGCCATTGATGGCAGGCCCCTTCAGCCCGCACTCGTTACTCACGAAACTGCTCCATTATCCATGGCTGTTGGGGCTCTCCATTTTGAAACCCTCCAGTTCCAGGTGATAAACTCTCTGCATTTTCTGGTTGTTCTGGGTTATCCCTGGATCCAAAAGCACAATCACAGTCTTGACTGGCACAGGTCCAAAATTTTGTTGTGTTCTCCGCAATGTATTTCCACTTGTCTTCGGAAACCAGTTAAAGTCTTGTGCACTTCTTCGGTATCTCAATTGCCAGAGGAGTACCAAGAGTTCCTAGACGATTTTGACAAGGTACGTGCCTCCTCACCGGTCTTACGATTGTGCCATAGACCTGCAACCCGGAGCCATTCCTCCTCGGGGCCGGGTTTACCCTCTGTCTGTTGCAGAGAATTGTGCTATGGAGGAGTATGTTGCCGATGCTCTATCGCGGGGGATCATCCGCAAATCCTGCTCTCCTGCAGGGGCTGGCTTCTTCTTTGTGAAGAAAAAGGGTGTTAAGACCATGCATCGATTATAGGGGTCTTAATCGTTTTACCATTAAGAATGCTTACCATATTCCACTCATTACGGAACTCTTTGACCGCCTCAAGGGAGCTACGGTCTTTACTAAACTTGATTTGAGAGGAGCGTACAATCTCATTAGGATCAAGGAGGGCCACGAATGGAAAACAGCATTTAACACCAGGAGCGGGCATTATGAGTATCTTGTAATGTCCTTTGGCCTATGTAATGCTCCTGCTGTTTTCCAGGAATTTATTAATGATGTCCAACGAGATATGTTGCAACAGTGTGTTGTGGTGTATACTTAGACGACATCCTCATACATTCACCCACACTTAAGGCTCATCGTTCTAATGTTACACGGGTTCTTCAGAGACTACATGAGAACGGCCTGTTTAGTAAACTTGAGAAATGTGAGTTCCATCAGACTCAAGTAACCTTCCTAGGTTATGTTATCTCCGTTGCAGGGTTCTCCATGGATCCTGACAAGTTATCTGCAGTTCTGCAGTGGCCTCGCCCAGTTGGTCTTCTGTCTTTTCAACGTTTTTTGGGGTTCGCCAATTACTATAGAAAGTTTATTAAAAACTTTTCTTCCTAGGTCAAACTTATCACAGACATGACCCTTAAAGAGAATAATCCACTCCATTGATCACCTACTGACATTAAGGCCTTTGATAGTCTTAAGACTGCCTTGGCTGCCGCTCCAGTTCTGGCTCATCCTAACCCTGTCCTGCCTTTAGTTCTTGAGGTCGATGCATCTGAGACTGGAGTAGGTGCCCTCTTGTCTCAACGTCCTACGCCTGACGGTTCCTTGCATCCGTGCGGTTTCTTCTCTAAGAAATTGTCTCCAGCGGAGTGCAATTATGAAATTGGTGACAGGGAATTACTGGCCATAATTTTGGCACTCAAGGAATGGAGGCATCTTCTCGAAGGTACTAGCATGCCAGTGCTCATTCTTACTGACCACAAGAATTTAACTTATCTATCTGAAGCAAAACATTTGTCTCCCCGACAGGCCAGACGGGCGCTATTTTTGTCTCGGTTTAATTATGTGGTCTCCTCTCTTGACAATTTTCGCCTCTGTCCAAGAAGGAGTCTGTACCTACTCTAGTTATACCTCCTGACCATATTTTGGATACCATATTAAACTCTTGCACACTTACCACTATCCTAAAGCCGCAGGTCACCCAGGCAAGAACCAAATGATTTGGTCTGTCACTCGACAATTCTGGTGGCCAGGTCTTCGTTCTGATGTTGCTGCATATGTTGCCTCCTGCTCAGTTTGTGCACAGAATAAAACTCCTCGACGTCTTCCTGTGGGTCTTCTTCAACCTATTGCTAATGGTGAGCGTCCTTGGACACATCTTTCCATGGACTTCATTGTCGAGCTCCCTGTTTCCAATGGCAATACTGTTATCCTTATGGTGGTTGACCGTTTTTCTAAAATATTACATTGCATTCCCTTGAAGAAGTTGCCTACCGCTCAGGAGCTTGCTTCAATTTTTGCCCGGGAGATCTTCCGTTTACATGGGTTACCCAAGGAGATAGTGTCGGACCGTGGTAGCCAGTTTGTCTCCAGATTTTGGCATTCCTTTTGTGCTCAAATGGGGATCCAGCTTTCCTTCTCCTCGGCATATCACCCTCAATCCAATGGGGCTGCGGAACAGTCTAATCAAGCTCTGGAATAGTTCCTCCATTGCTATGTCTCAGATCACCACAATAATTGGTCTGAACTGTTACCTTGGGCAGAGTTTGCTTGTAATAGTGCTATTAATGCTTCCTCCAAGTTATCCCCCGTTCATGGCGAATTATGGTTTTCAACCATCCTTGTTGCCTGATTCATTCATGTCTCACGGTATTCCGGCTTTGAAGGAGCATCTCCGGCAACTCCATTTCACGTTGGTGCAGATTCAGGATTGCCTTCATCGTTCTATGCAGCGCCAAAATTTCCAGGCTGATCGTAGGCGTCTGCCCGTGCCTTCCTACCAGGTTGGTGAGAGAGTTTAGCTGTCCTCCCGCAACTTGAACCTTCATGTGCCTTCCAATAAACTGGCTCCCCGTTATGTTGGTCCTTTTCGAATACTCCGACGAGTTAATCCTGTGGCCTACGCTCTTGACCTTCCTCCTGCAATGCGCATCTCCAATATTTTTCATGTCTCCCTCTTGAAACCATTGGTTTGTAACTGGTTTACCACTGTGTTGCCTTATCTCTGTCCTATCTTTGTTGACAACAATGAGGAGTATAAGGTCAGCAGCATTATTGACTCTCGTATGTCCAGGGGCCGCGAACAGTATTTGGTTTACTGGAGGGGCTATGGTCCAGAGGAGCGTTCATGGGTTCCCTCCTCTGATGTTCATGCTCCTGCCCTCCTCTGTGCCTTCCATACCCATTTCCCCAATAAGCCTTTTTTCCTCCCGCGGGGGAGGGGTCGTTGAGGGGAGGGTACTGTCAGGGTTTTTTCCCTGCTTTGTTTGCCATGTGCTGCTGGCAGCCATTTTACTCACCTCTCTTGCTGACTCTGGTGCATACTGTGTGATGCTGCTCATTTCCTGCACTTCCTTTTATGGCCAGACTGATGTACATCATCTGTGTGAGACAGGATGTAGTCTCAGAATTGTGATGTCATCACTTTTTATTTAAAGGGCCTCTGTTCAGTATGCTTTGCCCTTGCGTTGTCTCAGACCCGTTTGTGAGAGCTCCTGTGTATTACCTGGCTGTCTGACGTCCCTCCTGGTTCCTAATCCCTGGCTTGTTCCTGACTCTGCGGTTCTCCTTGTTCCTGATTCCAGCTCGTCCGCTTCCTGACCCCGCTGCAACTAAATAAATATATTAACCCCTATCCCGCCACTCCCGGACATCGCCGCAACTAAATAAAGTTATTAACCCCTATACCGCCGATCCCGGAGCCCTCCGCAACTAAATAAATGTATTACCTTGGCTATTCCAATCAGCCAATAGAATGCGAGCTCAATCCTATTGGCTGATTAGGATTTTTTCAACCTTAATTACTATTGGCTGATAGAATTCTATCAGCAAATCGGAATGTAAGGGACGCCATCTTGGATAACGTCATTTAAAGGGAAACTTCATTGTTCAGAAGAGGATGCTCTGCGCTGGATATCTTGAAGACGGAGCTGCTCCGTGCCGGATGGATGAAGATAGAAGATGCCGTCTGGATGAAGACTTCTGCCCGGTTGGATGAAGACTTTGGCCCGCTTGGATGAAGACTTCTGCCAGCTTCGCTGAGGACTTCTGCTGCTTCATTGAGGATGGATGTCGGGTCTTCAAAAACTGTAAGTGGATCTTCGGGGGTTAGTGTTAGGTTTTTTAAGGATTTATTGGGTGGGTTTTTATTTTAGATTAGGGGTTTGGGCTAAAAAGAGCTAAATGCCCTTTTAAGGGCAATGCCCATACAAATGCCCTTTTCAGGGCAACGAGGAGCTTAGGTTTTTTAGATAGGATTTTATTTGGGGGGGTTGGTTGTGTGGGTGGTGGGTTTTACTGTTGGGGGGTTGTTTGTATTTTTATTTACAGATAAAGAGCTGATTTCTTTGGGGCAATGCCCCGCAAAAGGCCCTTTTAAGGGCCACTGGTAGTTTATTGTAGGCTAGTTGTGTGTTGTTTTTTTTGGGGGGGGGGCTTTTTTATTTTAATAGGGCTATTAGATTAGGTGTAATTAGTTTAAATATTTGATAATTTATTTTTTATTTTGTGTAACTTAGTATTTTTTTATTTTGTGTAACTTAGTTGTTAGTTTTTTGTAATTTAGTAATTCTTTATAGTAGATTTAAATCATTTTAGAAGGGTTAGGTTTTTAGAAATGTAATATAGTTAATTTAATTTGTAGTTTAATGTAATTTTAGTATAATAGTTAGGGTTGGTTAATTAATAGTTTAATATAGTTTAATGTAATTTATTATAATAGTTAGGGTAGATTAATGAATAGTTTAATATAGTTTAATGTATTTTTAGTATAATAGTTAGGGTAGGTTAATTAGTAGTTTAATATAGTTTATTTTAATTCTAAAGGTAAGTTTAAATTTATTATAAGATAGGGATGAGTTAATATTTAATGTAAAGTAATCGGGTTGTTAGGTTTAGGGTTAATAGCTTAATTTAGTTTATGGCGATGTGGGGGGCTGGTGGTTTAGGGGTTAATAGGTTTAGTAAGTGGTAGTGATGTGGGAGGCCAGAGGTTTAGGGGTTAATACATTTATTTAGTTGCGGAGGGCTCTGGGAGCGGCGGGATAGGGGTTAATAACTTTATTAGAATTGAGGTGGGCTCCGGGAGCGGCAGGATAGGGGTTTAATAACTTTATTTAGTTGCGGTGGGCTCCGGGAGCAGCGGGATAGGGGTTTAATAACTTTATTTAGTTGCGGTGGGCTCCGGGAGCAGCGGGATAGGGGTTAATAACTTTATTTAGTTGCGGTAGGCTCCGGGAGTGGCGGGATAGGGGTTAAACATTTTAGTATAGTGGCGGTGTTTAGTGACAGGGTATAAATAAAGTTGGGAAAAAGCCGAATAGCAGCGAGATCGATGACTGTTAGTTAACAATAGTCCGCTGCTCATTGCCCCATACTTGGTGCGCAGCTTTTTGACAGCTTTTTTGATAAATATGGAGAGCGTATTCAGGTCCAGGGCAGCGATGTTAGGCGAACGTATTGGTGCCGGCGAATGCAGCACAGTTGATGGCTTGATAAGTAGGCCTCATAGACTAGAAGTCTTCTGAAATCCTAATAACCTCGATAAAGAATTATAAGCTTAATTCTCAAAGAATTCTTTAGGATTAGAAAACAAAGAAGGAACAACAATTTCTCCACAAATGTTGTTCAAATGCACAACCTTAGGAAAAAGAGAAGTCCACAAAACAACTTATCTAGATGAAAAAATCAGAAAAGGAGACACAGAAGAGAGAGCTGATAAATCAGAAACTCTTCTAACAGAAGAGATAGTTAAAAGAAACAATACTTTCTAAGAAAGTAGATAATCTTTAAAGAAAATATAGGCTCAAAAGAAAGAGCCTACAAAATCCTTGAACCAAATTAAGACTTCAAAAAGGAGAATTAATAAATGAACAGGCTTGATAAAACCAAAAAGCCTGAACAAAACAGTGAATATCAGGAAGTTTAAACAATCTTTCTAGGAAATAAAAAAGAAAGAACAGATTTTTGTCCCTTCAAAAAAATTTTAAGACAAACAATCAAAACCAACCTGAAGAAACTGAAAAATCCTAGGAATTCTAAAAGAATGCCAAGAGAATTTATGAGAAGAACACTATAAAATATAGGTTTTTCAAACCTGATAATACATGTTCCTTGAAACAGACTTATTAGCCTGCAACATAGTGATAAAAACTTCTATGACTAAACACTAATCAATTTCCATACCCCCAAATTAGAAATTTGAGATCCTGATGGAAAAATAGCCCCTAAAACAAGAGGGCTGGCCAAAAAGAAAGCAGCCAGGGATGGCAACTAGACATCCAAACAAGATCCACATACCAAACCTGTGAGATAATGTACCTCCCAAATGTCTAAAATCATATAAAATAGACAGGAAATGAATTCCATCTAAGAACGTATTCAAGATACTTCTTAATTGCTAAGGAACAATGAGTCCCTATTGTGGATTGACTTATGCCACATTTGTGATATTGTCTGTCTGAAAGCAAAAAATGAAAAAGTTCTCTCCTAAAAGAAGCCAAGCCTGAAAGAGCTCTGAAAAATAGCACAGAGTTCTAAAATATCGTTTGGAAACCTCGCCTCTTGAAGTTTCCAAACCCCTTGTGCTGTCAAAAGACCCTCAGACAGCTCCCCAACCTGTAAGACTTGAATCCATTAAGAATACAGTCCAGGAAGGATAAATAAAATGATGAAAGACTAATCACCAAAACAGAAAGAGTAGAGTGTTAGGATTTAAAAATATCAACTATGATATATAAAAACAAACCCTGATTTGATTCAGTATGCAAAGCAAAAAGAGATCTCAGAGAAAAACGAGCAAAGGGAACCACTCCCGATGCTGCAGTTATGTAACCTAAAACTTTCATGCACATAGCCACTGAAAGAAATGTTCTAGACTGTAAGTTAGACCGGCTAACGCCAATTACAATTGACTTTTGTACGATAAAGACAAAGACATGAACACAGAATCCATCTAGAAACCCAAAAAGAAGTGACCCTTGTCTGAGGATTCACGAAACTCTTAGGTAAATTAAAACCTCTAACCATGTCTTGAAGAAGCAAAACTTAGTTAATTCATGAAGGATTCCACAAAAAGAAAAGTCCATATATTTGAATACTGCTCTTTCATATGTATGTATTGGGTACTTGTACAGCGTGTCTAATCACCCGTAATGGACTGAAGACGCTGCTCATTTATTCGACCTCGGAAGGATGAAAGGCTTAATGAACCTCACCGGAAATCGAACCTGCAAGGGTTGCTGCAGAGCTTAGCCATAGTGCATTAGCATGCTGAGCTATCCGTCCGGCTTTAATAAAAGAAAAGTTTTAAGCTAATACCAAGATGCCATCCAAATAAGGAAGCACCACAATACCCTACTGTCTGAACACAAAAAGAAGGGCACCAAGAACCTTTGAAAAGATTCATAAAGCTGTCACTGAACAAAATTGAAAAGCCACAAATTGGTAAAGCTTGAAAAGAAAATCTCAGAATTAAATAAAATATGAGGATAAACATCCTGAAAAATGGAGTGGACATGAAATGACCTTAACAGAAAGGCATAATAGTCCATATATAATCGCCAACTTAAGAGTTGAGACTCTAACAAAACAATATAAAAGTCTTCAGATCCAAGAATGGACTGAATAAACCTTTCTTCTTAGGGAAAAAGAATAGAAATTAATAGAAACCCAAATCCTGTTCCTGCAAAAAGAACTGGCATAATTACTCCTGAAAAAAAATCATAGAGTGTACTGAGAAAGAAAGATTCTTCTCATAGGAGGTCTCATTCTAAAAATGTATTCAAACCCTAAGAATTATATATAATTTGGACTGAATTCATCCAAAAACAATTTAATCTCCCCCCCCCCCCCCCCCACCAGAAGGACTGGTTTGAGAACCGCACCTTGATGCAGTCTAATAACTAGTAATTATATAGTGTTCTTCTCCCAGAAGGAAACAAAAAACGCTTTTTCAGTGCTTGCACTCAGAGTTAAAGGACCAGTCAACACAGTAGATTTGCATAATCAACAAATGCAAGATGACAAGACAATGCAATAGCACTTAGTCTGAACTACAAATGAGTAGTAGATTTGTTTTCTGACAATTTTAAAAGTTATGTCTTTTTCCACTCCCCCTGTACCATGTGACAGCCATCAGCCAATCACAACTGCATACACGTACCATGTGGCAGCAATCAGCCATTCACAAATGCATACACACTTATTCTTGCACATGCTCAGTAGGAGCTGGTGACTCAAAAAGTTTAAATATAAAAAGACTGTGCACATTTTGTTAATGGAAGTAAATTGGAAAGTTGTTTAAAATTGCATGCTCTATCTGAATAATGAAAGTTTAATTTTGATTGAGTGTCCCTTTAACCAAATTAGCAGCTGATAAAAACTGTTATTATTACCCATATAAATGGTACACAATAAATTGACCTCAAAAGGCCAAAGGGCTGTATTAACCCTGCCAGGAAATGAATCTATGACCCTTGGATCTAGAACAAGCGTTTGTAGTCAGGACATTCACCAACTGATCTACATCACCGGACTAAAAGTGGGGCAGAAAAAAAACCCTCTAAACCTCCAGAAATAGTGGAGATAATAGAAATCAAACAAATTATTATCCTAACAAGATAGAGATAATAAAATAAATTTGAAACCATAATAATAAATATAGTAAACATAATTAAATGAATACATCTAAAGTAAATAAACAGTTATATACTTAAGAATCTGAAACTGCTTATGCTAACTGTTCAACAAAGGATGGGAGAACAGTAATGTCAGCCACAGATAAAGCTGAGCTAAAAATATAAACAGTACGTGAATATTCTCTACTAAGGTTATATTCAAATTCTAAAGAATCCTGAAAATAAGTACCAATTTCCTTAGAAATAGTAGTACAGTCCCAAGAGGGAATCAGAATAACCATACTCTAGAATATAATACAGATAGTATATTGAATAGGAAAAAACCCCAAAGCAAAAAATGTTAAAACCCAGATTTGAAAAGGATTATTAACACACAGCTAGATTACGAGTTTTGCGTTATGATTGAAAAAGCATTGTTATGCTTCATAACGCTGCTTCTTCCCTAACGCCGCTATTACGAGTCTTGAATGTATAGGTGTACCGCACACCTTTTAGCATGTCACGCAATGTCAGTACCGCACTTTTAAAAAAGTCCTTTTACAATGGGACTCCTATAGCGCCGGTATTACGAGTTTGCCTGGGAGGCCAAAAAGTGAGCGGTACACTCTATAACCACAAGATCCATAGCGCCATCTAAAGTCAGTAGTTATGAGTTTTATGCTACAAATCTGTAACATAAAACTCATAACTAAACTGCTACAAAGTAAACTAACACCCATAAACTACCTATTAACCCCTAAACCAAGGCCCTCCTGCATCACAAACACTATAATAAATTTATTAACCCCTAATCTGCCGTTCCGGACATCGTCGCCACTATTAAAATGTATTAACCCCTATTCCACCGCTCCCGGACATCGTTGCCACTATAATAAATTTAATTAAGCGCCACCCTCCCACATCGCACACACTATTTAAAAATTATTAACCCCTGATCTGCCATCCACCCACACCGCCGCTATAATAAACCTATTAATCCCTAAACCGCAAGCCCCCCACAACGAAATATACTATAATAAACCTATTAACCCCTAAACCGAAAGCCCACACAATTAAATATATTAAAATAAACTATTAACCCCTAAACCTAATGACCCCCTAACTTTATATTAAAATTACAATTTTAAACTAACAATTAAACTATTTTAATTATTAAACTAAAATTAAACTAACTGCCAATTAAATTAAACTAAACTACACATTACTTACAAAAAGTATCTAATTACAAAAAAAACTAAATTACAAAAAAAACACTAAATTACGAAAAATAAGAAAAATGATCAAAAATAAAAAAGAATTATACCTAATCGAATAGCCCTATCAAAATAAAAAAGTCCCCCCCAAAATAAAAAAAAAACCCTAGCCTACAATAAACTACCAATGGCCCTTAAAAGGGCCTTTTTGTGGGGCATTGCCCTAAAGATATCAGCTCTTTTACCTGTAAAAAAATACAAACACCCCCCCATCAGTAAAACCCACCACCCCCACAACCAAACCCCCCAAATAAAAAAACTATCTAAAATAACCTAAGCTCCCCATTGCCCTTAAAAGGGCATTTAGCTCTTTTACCTGCCCAGACCCTAATCTAAAAATAAAACCGACCCAAAAAACCTTTAAATAAAGCTAACACTAACCCCCGACAATCCACTTACAGTTATTGAAGTCCCGCTTGAAGGATCCATCCAGCCATCAAGAAGTCTTCATCCAGGCGGCCTCTTCCATCTTCATCCAGCCGGCGAAGTCCTCATCCAGGCGGCAAGAAGTCTTCATCTAGACGCCATCTTCTATCTTCATCCATGCTGCGTGGAGTGGATCCATCCTGAAGGCATCCGGCACGGAGCTCCTCTTCAATACGGTCTCCACCGTAAACTGGAACTTGAATGCAAGTGACATCATCCAAGATGGCGTCCCTTGCATTCCTATTGGCTGAAAGATGTCAATTAGCCAATAGTATTAGAGCTGCTAAAATCCTATTGGCTGTTCCAATCAGCCAATAGGATTTGAGCAGCTCTCATCCTATTGGCTGTTCCAATCAGCCAATAGGATTGAGCTCTCATCCTATTGACTGATTGTAACAACCAATAGAATGAGAGCTGCTTAAATCCTATTGGCTGAGGAAGGGTCTGAGGAAGGAGTGAATGTTCCAAAAACGTTCACAATAAAGTTTTCTGTGACTTAAATCCAGAGAGTGCTATTGCTGGACTGTGTGTGTGTATATATATATATATATATAAAAAGTTCTGGTCACCAAGCACTCTCGTTACTCCAATCACGCCTAGGTGCAGTACATATATATGTAATATCAGTGAAAAAGAGACCGCACTCATAGGACTTATTTTCACCACAACTGTGGACTTTTATTACTCTGTAACGTTTCGGGGTTTCCCCCTTTGTCAAACATGTTCTCTCATATAAGACTGCACACTTTCCAAGTTATCATCTAGAGTTTCTTGATATATGTGTATATATATATATATATATATCAGAAAACTCTGGACAATAACATATATATACATACATATATATATATATATATATATATATATTTCATGAAGTTGGCAAGAGTTCATGATGAGCTAGTGACATATGGGATATACAATCCTACCAGGAGGAAGCAAAGTTTCCCAAGCCTCAAATGCCTATAAATACACCCCTCACCACACCCACAACTCAGTTTTACAAACTTTGCCTCCTATGGAGGTGGTGAAGTAAGTTTGTGCTTGTTTTTTTATGATTTCTTCTATGATATGCGCTTCTAAGCATTCTGAAGCCCAGTTCCTCTCAGAGTACAGTGTTTGTCAGAGGGATGTGAAGAGAGTATCGCCTATTGATTTTTTAATGGTTTTCCTCGCGGGAAATCTTTTCAAGGGATCTCTGTTATCGGTCGTAGGGATTTATCTCCTACCTCCCTTTTCAGATTGACGATATACTCTTATATACCATTACCTCTGCTGATAGTTTTCAGTACTGGTTTGGCTATCTGCTATATGTGGATGGGTGTCTTTCGGTAAGTATTATTTAAGACACTCTCAGCGGAGTGCATTTCAGATATAATTAGAAGCGGAAGTGACATTAAAACCAGAGTTAATGGGGGTTTCCTGTTCGGGGAGGAGCTCTTCACGTCTCAGTGATCCTCCAGAGCGGATGCTGGTGCACAGTACCCGCGTTTCCATCTCCCCACGCTTACAGCACTGAGGCCCCACACAGTATTTGAGCTTGATTGGGCACTGAGTCGTCTATCTGGCTCCAAAGCTGCAGAAAGCTAAAGATTTGCGGTGTAATCCACTGAAGTCACAGGAGAGTCACGGAGGGCAGGTGATCCTCAAGAAGCACAGCCAACATCGGAGCTCCGGGCTAAATCGTAGAAAGCTACAGGCACCAGTTTGGGCTGCAAAATACATCACCCTGTGGTAGAGAGGGGTTGCTGACACACGGAGGGATCCGGGCATCACCTCCTATCCCCGGGGGTTAATTTCTTGCTCGCTGGTTGCCGGAGGAAATACCTACGTATGTAGAGATGGTGATCATCGGCTGATATCAAGGGCTTTCCTCAGAGGGGACATAACTCTATCTAATTTGCCAAGTCGAGAATTCAGAGTGAGGACCCTGTCTGTACTTATACTGCCTACGGAAACTGCAAGTATCGCATAAAGCATTTGTTTCTAGCATTGCACTGTTGAGTCGGTGGGCTCACTGAGAGCGTGTTCTTGGAACAGTTCTGGGAACTTTTTCGCTTTCTATGCAGCTTCAACTTCTAAATATATAGCTGGTTCTGAGCCATTTATATAAATTTCCACTGCAAGAACGTGGCTAGCATTCTGGGAACTTGTTATGCAGCCCGGTAGCATTGTAATTTGATTATTCGTGGCCTCAACGATGCTTTGTTTCACTACTGGAGAGACTTTAAAGTAAAATCAGGAATCTGAGACTGGTGTTATACTCTTTAGAAATGTATTCTGCTAGATGGATCAGCTGATATTTGGATGATATCTGCTTATGTTAAATTATGCCAGCAGAGCCTAAGAGTGATTAGGACTGCTAATCTTTTTCTTTTTTTCCTTTTTTTTTAGTTTTTGGTCCTCTATTACTACGTGTCCTTTTGTTCATTGTTCTTTGTATGCTCTCTGTTTACCTTATAGTACATAAGAAGCTAAGCTCTGCAATATTCAACTAAGTGGTCAGTGCTATAAGAAGCAAGGGAATAGTGCTTAAAGTGTTACAGTATTTTTACTTTAATACCTTGTTCATGTTAAAATATATACTTCAGTGAATGAATGGGTAATTCACTCCATGGGGGGTAGTTATCAAGCCGTCTACTTTTCTGGCTTCGCCGGCCCAATACGCCCGCCTAAGCTCGCCTACCTTCGCCGCCGCGGACCTTGAATACGTTCGCCTAAGTTATCAAATAAAGCTGTCAAAAAGCCGCGGGGCGATGAGCAGCGGACTGTGACAGTTATCACTCATCCGATCTCGCTGCCCTTCGGCTTTTTCCCAGCTTTATTGCTAGCCTGTCACTAAGCACTCACACTAAACTGCACTGTTCTACCCCCTATACCGGCGCCCCCGGAGCCCCCCGCAACTAAATAAAGTTACTAACCCCTAAACCGCCGCTCCTAGACCCCGCCGCAACTCTTATAAATGTATTAACCCCTAAACCGCCGCTCCTAGACCCTGCCGCAACTCTTATAAATGTATTAACCCCTAAACCGCCGCTCCCGGACACCGCTGCCACCTACAGTATACCTAGTAACCCCTATCCTGCCCCCCCTACACCGTCGCCCTCTATTATAAAATTATTAACCCCTATCCTGCTGATCCCGCACCTCTCCGCAACTAAATAAATAGTTTAACCCCTAAACCGCCGCTCCATGAACCCGCCGCAACCTATATTAAACCTATTAACCCCTATCCTGCCCCCCCTACACCGTCGCCACCTATAATAAATTTATTAACCCCTATCCTGCCCCCCACTATGCCGCCGCCACTGTAATAAAATTATTAACCCCTAAACCTAAGTCTAACCCTAACCCTAACGCCCCCCTAACTTAAATATTAATTAAATAAATCTAAATAAATTAACTCTTATTAACTAAATGAATCCTATTTAAAACTAAATACTTACCTTTAAAATAAACCCAAATATAGCTACAATATAAATAATAATTATATTATAGCTATCTTAGGATTTATATTTATTTTACAGGTAACTTTCAATTTATTTTAACCATGTACAATAACTATTAAATAGTTATTAACTATTTAATAGCTTACCTAGCTAAAATAAAGAGAAATGTACCTGTGAAATAAATCCTAACCTAAGTTACAATTACACCTAACACTACACTATACTTTAATAAATTATTCCTATTTAAAACTAAATACTTACCTGTAAAATAAACCCTAAGATAGCTACAATGTAATTAATAATTATATTATAGCTATCTTAGGATTTATATTTATTTTACAGGTAACTTTGTATTTATTTTAGCTAGTTAGAATAGTTATTAAATAGTTATTAACTATTTAATAACTACCTAGCTAAAAGAAATACAAAATTACCTGTAAAATAAATCCTAACTTAAGTTACAATTAAACCTAATACTACACTATCATTAAATTAACTAAATAAACTACCTACAAATAACTACAATTAAATACAATTACATAAACTAACTAAAGTACAAAAAATAAAAAAAGCTAAGTTACAAAAAATAAAAAAATAAGTTACAAACATGTTAAAAATATTACAACAATTTTAAGCTACTTACACCTAATCTAAGCCCCCTAATAAAATAACAAACCCCCCCAAAATAAAAAAAATCCCTACCCTATTCTAAATTAAATAAATTTCAAAGCTCTTTTACCTTACCAGCCCTTAAAAGGGCCATTTGTGGGGGCATGCCCCAAAAAGTTCAGCTCTTTTGCCTGTAAAAGAAAAATACAACCCCCCCCCCAACATTAAAACCCACCACCCACATACCCCTAATCTAACCCAAACCCCCCTTACAAAAACCTAACACTAATCCCCTGAAGATCATCCTACCTTGAGTCGTCTTCACTCAGCCGAGCCACCGATGGAACTGAAGAGGACATCCGGAGCGGAAGAAGTTAATCCTCCAAGCGGCGCTGAAGAAATCTTCCATCCGATGAAGTCATCATCCAGGCGGCGCTGAAGAAGTCTTCGATCCGGCCGATGTCATCTTCAAAGAGGCGCTGAAGAGGTCTTCTATCCGGGCGAAGTCATCTTCCAAGCCGGGTCTTGAATCTTCCTTCCGCCGACGCGGAACCACCTTCTTCACCGACGGACTACGACGAATGACGGCTCCTTTAAGGGACGTCATCCAAGATGGCGTCCCCTCAATTCCGATTGGCTGATAGGATTCTATCAGCCAATCGGAATTAAGGTAGGAAAATCTGATTGGCTGATGGAATCAGCCAATCAGATTCAAGTTCAATCCGATTGGCTGATCCAATCAGCCAATCAGATTGAGCTCGCATTCTATTGGCTGATCGGAACAGCCAATAGAATGCGAGCTCAATCTGATTGGCTGATTCCATCAGCCAATCAGATTTTTCCTACCTTAATTCCGATTGGCTGATAGAATCCTATCAGCCAATCGGAATTGAGGGGACGCCATCTTGGATGACGTCCCTTAAAGGAGCCGTCATTCGTCGTAGTCCGTCGGTGAAGAAGGTGGTTCCGCGTCGGCGGAAGGAAGATTCAAGACCCGGCTTGGAAGATGACTTCGCCCGGATAGAAGACCTCTTCAGCGCCTCTTTGAAGATGACATCGGCCGGATCGAAGACTTCTTCAGCGCCGCCTGGATGATGACTTCATCGGATGGAAGATTTCTTCAGCGCCGCTTGGAGGATTAACTTCTTCCGCTCCGGATGTCCTCTTCAGTTCCATCGGTGGCTCGGCTGAGTGAAGACGACTCAAGGTAGGATGATCTTCAGGGGATTAGTGTTAGGTTTTTGTAAGGGGGGTTTGGGTTAGATTAGGGGTATGTGGGTGGTGGGTTTTAATGTTGGGGGGGGGTTGTATTTTTCTTTTACAGGCAAAAGAGCTGAACTTTTTGGGGCATGCCCCCACAAATGGCCCTTTTAAGGGCTGGTAAGGTAAAAGAGCTTTGAAATTTATTTAATTTAGAATAGGGTAGGGATTTTTTTTATTTTGGGGGGGTTTGTTATTTTATTAGGGGGCTTAGATTAGGTGTAAGTAGCTTAAAATTGTTGTAATATTTTAACATGTTTGTAACTTATTTTTTTATTTTTTGTAACTTAGCTTTTTTTATTTTTTGTACTTTAGTTAGTTTATGTAATTGTATTTAATTGTAGTTATTTGTAGGTAGTTTATTTAGTTAATTTAATGATAGTGTAGTGTTAGGTTTAATTGTAACTTAGGTTAGGATTTATTTTACAGGTAATTTTGTATTTCTTTTAGCTAGGTAGTTATTAAATAGTTAATAACTATTTAATAACTATTCTAACTAGCTAAAATAAATACAAAGTTACCTGTAAAATAAATATAAATCCTAAGATAGCTATAATATAATTATTATTTATATTGTAGCTATATTAGGGTTTATTTTAAAGGTAAGTATTTAGTTTTAAATAGGATTCATTTAGTTAATAAGAGTTAATTTATTTAGATTTATTTAATTAATATTTAAGTTAGGGGGGCGTTAGGGTTAGGGTTAGACTTAGGTTTAGGGGTTAATAATTTTATTACAGTGGCGGCGGCGTAGTGGGGGGCAGGATAGGGGTTAATAAATTTATTATAGGTGGCGACGGTGTAGGGGGGGGCAGGATAGGGGTTAATACATTTAATATAGGTTGCGGCGGGTTCAGGGAGCGGCGGTTTAGGGGTTAATACATTTATTATAGTTGCGGTGGGCTCCGGGAGCGGCGGTTTAGGAGTTAATATGTATAGAGTAGCTTGCGGTGGGCTCCGGGAGCGGCGGTTTAGGGGGTAATAACTTTATTTAGTTGCGGCGGTGTAGGGGGGGGTCAGATTAGCGGTGTTTAGACTCGGGGTACATGTTAGGGTGTTAGGTGTAGACAGCTCCCATAGGAATCAATGGGATGTCTGTCAGCAGCGAACTTGTACTTTCGCTATGGTCAGACTCCCATTGATTCCTATGGGATCCGCCGCCTCCAGGCTGGCGCTTTGAAAACCAGGTACGCTGGGCCGTAAAAGTGCCGAGCGTACCTGCTAGTTTTTTGATAACTAGCAAAAGTAGTGAGATTGTGCCGCACTTGTGTGCGGAACATCTGGAGTGACGTAAGAATCGATCTGTGTCGGACTGAGTCCGGCGGATCGAAGTTTACGTCACAAAATTCTACTTTTGCCGGTCTCGAGCCTTTGATAACTAAGGCGAATCAGCCTCGCCACAAATACGCTGCGGAATTCCAGCGTATTTGAGGTTGACGGCTTGATAACTAGGCCCCAATTTGTGTAACGGCTAAAACAGGGCATTGTGGGAGGAAGCTGGCCAAAATTTACTGGGCCTTGAAAATAAAAGGTGGATTCAAAATTTGTTAAGATTACCTGGAAACATAATAGGTGTTTGTCATCTAGTTTCTCTTTTATTCATATTCATATTAATCTTTGCCTTTATTAGTAGACGCTATAATTAATAGGGTAAACCCAAAAGGTCTAAATACACAAGTAAAGGACGATTTCTTTTTTTTTTTTTTTTCTCCACCAGAGAAATAAAAAAAATCGTTTTACATAGTGGGAGGCATTTTTTCTAACTTAAATTTCACTTTCACCTAAGATAAAAATGTATCTGTATAATTTTATCAGGAACAGTACGTTTCTATACTCGAGATGTTTGTTCTCTTATTAAGAAATTAACTAGCACTTAGTTGCACCAATTTGCACTGGATTTGTAGTGATCCATTTATATATTTAAATAAAAAAAACACTTTTTCTTTTTATATGGTTTTCTTTTTTACACTGACTTATGGAAAGATTTATCACACAAGGAAAACACAGTTCACCAATAATGCCCCCCAAAATAAAAGATCGAAAAACAAAAGTACAGGATATTAGCTGTTCAGATGTTAACGTAGAAATGGGTAACCCTATTTTAGATCCACAGTCATTATTGACTCAGTTAACAGAACTGATAGCGCCTCAATTTAATTAAATTAAAAAGGAGCTAGTCAATATTTCTACTAATATTATAGCTCTCTCTACTGAAGTAAGACAATTCTCAAATAGATTGGCAGAGGCCGAGAATAGGATATCAGACTTAGAGGATTTAACTAATATTCAAGATACACAAATTCATGCTCAAGAATCCCAAATTAATATTTTACAAAGTCGCCTGGAGGATTTGGAGGATCGCTCCAGGCGGAATAATATCAGAATTGTAGGTCTGCCCGAAACGATGGAATATAATGACCTATTGAAATTCACATCTGTAACTCTTGCTCAAGCCCTAGGCTTTGCTGCTGCCCAACTCCCGCTAGCAGTGGAAAGAGCCCATAGGATTGTCCCACCCAAAACTAATACAAATGGTTCACCTAGGAACAGGATGAGCATAGTTAAATACCTTAAATTCCAGGACAAAATAGAAATTTTAAAACTATATAAGAAAAGGGACTCTCTCACAATAGATAATAATAAACTATTATTATTTCAAGACTTTTCTAGTGAGACGTCATCTAAGAGGAAATCAATGGCCCCGTACTGTTCACAACTTATTCATAACGGCTTTAAGGCCCGTTTAATATATCCAGCTAAAATTGTACTAGAGTATCAAGATAAGCGAATCACTCTCAATAATATAGCTGAAGCTCAGGAATTTGTGGCATCTAAAAAAACTGCTGGTGACAATTGAGCTTGCATAGATTTAAAAAAAAAAAATTCCAGTGTTTTATGAGGTATAACTATATCATATGTAAATGTGTACTCACATATAAGAAGTTATGTAGATGGTATGTTGCTCTAGCTGCGCAGTGTTTTTATAATTCTTTTTTTTTTTCTCTCTCTTTCTCTTCCCCTCCTTTGCCTCGAGTATGCAGCTTTGTGGCCCTCTGGCTTTCTGGAAGGCTGAATGACCTTTAATATATGCCAAAACCTTAAAGTGCTCTCCTGGAACGTAGGTGGCATAACCTCTCCAATGAAATGTAAACTCATTATAAAAACGCTTGCTAATCATCATCCAGAGGTAGTGTTTTTACAAGAGACACATTTAAAGGAAGCAGAGATTTCAAAATTAAAGATAACATGGGTAGGAGAGGTTATAGCCACCCCAGCTAATAATAGGAAGGCAGGTGTAGCCATACTGCTGCATAAAAATTTAAAGTATAAGATCAAAAAGGTGGATCTTGATCCTGAGGCCAGAGTTATTATTTTACAAATAGTGATTAACAATATTGACTTTGTCTTATGTAACATATATGGGCCAAATGTTCATACTCCCACTTTCTGGGAGGAAATTAAACTCAAATTATCCCCATTTGTTTGTCAAAATCTTATTTTAGGGAGAGATTTTAATATTGCAATATGATCCGAAATAGATAGATTATCGGAGAAAAAATCAAGGGAGTATAATAAAAGGGCAAAATGTTTGAAGCAAGTCTGTCAGAAACTTAAACTCTTAGACATTTGGCATATTGAGAATCCAGATTGTAGAACGTTTTCTTGTGAGTCAAAAGTACATAGCACGTTCTCAAGAATTGATATGTTTCTAATATCAGAATCACTTTCCATCTTAAAAGTTAAACCTGAGATTGCTGATATAGTTATCTTGGATCATGCCATCATTTCATTAGCTTTTACGTCTCTATGTAGACCAAAGGATAAAAATCAATGTTTTATATTCCCTCGTTTTTCGTATAATAATCCTAGATTTGGTTTTTGGTTAAAGCAAAAATGGAAGGACTACGTTACTTTTAATATTGCCCAATTTAATAATATTGAGTTATTCTGGGAGGCCTCCAAGGCGGTATTAAGAGGGGAAATTAAATCATACCTAAATGCTTGGAACAAGAAAAATAGAGCTACTGAAATTCAGTTAGCATATCATGTGAAAAATGCTCTTAAAAGATTTTATAATGAAAGATCGGCTATTAATTGGAATAAATATTGTGAAGCCAAAATCGTGAGGTCTATCTTAAGAAGAAATCACATAGGGAAGAACTTAAATTGAACTTAAAGTTCAAAGGCTATAATCGTACTTCTGCAAAACATCTAACCAATCTAACCAAAAACAGGAAAAGTAAAAACGATATCACAGCTATTAAAGAAGGTAAAGATAGATATACGGACTCTGAAAATATTAGAAAGGTTTTTCATAATTTCTATCATAAACTCTATAATAAAACTGATGTTAATATTTTAAACTTAGATAATTTTTTGTCTAAGATTACATTGCCGCAATTCTCTAAAGAACGTCTATTAGAATTAAATGCTCATATTACTGGAGAAGAAATCACTAAAGCAATAGAAAAAGTTAAATTAAATAAGGCAGCTGGGCCTGATTTTCTACCGTCGGAATTTTATAAATTGCTTTCTCAAGAAATTAATTTTACGCTGGAAAGGCTTTATAATGAGTATTTTTCTCCAAGTAATACGATGTCTAACCTTTTCGCAGCAGCTAATATTACCTTAATTCTAAAAAAAGACAAGGAAAAAGAGGACCCAGCATCGTATAGACCAATCTCGGTCCTTAATGTGGATTATAAAATTTTAACTTCAATTATTGCAGATAGACTTGCGAAAGGGTTAGATGAGATTATACATCCGGATCAGACGGGCTTTATTCAAGGAAGGAACTCCGCTAAAAATATACGTAAAGTAGTTATGCTCCTGGATTATATGTGGAATAGAGACAAAATAAAAAAAAAGGGAATATATTCAGATCTGGCTCTTCTGACAGTAGACGCGGAAAAAGCCTTCGATTCTATTACGTGGCAATATTTATTTCGGGTGTTAGAACAATTTGGGTTTCAGGAGCAATTTGTGCATCTGGTTCATAAAATATATCGGATGCCGATATCATACTTATTGATTAATGGTACACTGTCTCCTAGGATATTACTTGGCAGGGGAACGAGGCAGGGATGTCCATTGTCCCCGCTGCTATTTGATATTGCTCTAGAACCACTGGCTATCTGGTTAAGGCAGAAGCTGAGTAGAATCTCAATTGGGCCACAAACTCTGAAGATTCTCCTCTATGCAGACGATTTGTTACTATTTTTAGATAAAACTGCGTTTTATATACCCCTAGTATTGAAAATCTTTGCTGAGTTTAGCTCTTTTTCAGGGTATAAAATTAATTATGGAAAAAGTGAGTTATTGTGGATAATCAAATCGAGGGTAAGTTGCTTAAACCATCCTTTTAAGGTTGTAGATCGATTTAAATATTTGGGTATAATTTTACACAGAGACCCACAAAAATGGTACAATCTGAACTTTGAACCTCTGTTACGGAAGATTAAGAATAATCTTGAATTATGGGCCTCTTTCCCTATATCTATTTCAGCACAAGTTAACTTAATAAAAGTCATTGTATTTCCCCAGATGTTGTATCTTTTACAAAATCTACCGCTATTCCTTTCAAACATGGATCTAAGAAAATTTTATCAAAATCTAAGTTTATATGGGGTAATATGAAAGCTCGTATATCCTTGACGAAATTGATACAAAAAAAATGTTCTGCAGGTTTAGCCCTTCCTAGCTTAAAGTTTTATAATATCGCTACCCTAGTTAAATTTGCCCTTGATTGGTTAACTGATTCAAATAACTTTGCTACAATTGAATTAGAAAAACAATGTATTGCTCCTTTTTTCATTAAAAGCTATTTTGCATAATGTAATTAAACAGCTCCCTCCTTATATTTCCATATTATCTTCTATTAAAAATATAATTGTGGCCTTGCTGAAATTCTGTAAAGTCTTGGAAGTAGATCCTCATTTTTCTAAATTCTTGCCTATAAAAGGGAATCCAGAGTTTATGCCAGGGGTACAATACAAGGTCTTTAAAACTTGGGAGGAGAACGGGTTATTGGTGGTGTCCCAGGTCATCCTAGATACTCAGCAAATATGTCCGTCAGGTATGCTGTTTCAACAATTTAATTTAGCTAGAGATAACCTGTTTGCGTATTTTCAACTCAGGCACTTTTTGTATAAGTGCCTGCCTGTGGAGGATTGGGTGTCTAAGTGGGACGAGATTAACATATGCATTGATAAGTTTAGAAAGGGTAATACCTCAATCTCACTCATATACAATATAATGCTAGCTAAGCAAGGTGCATTAGTAGTAGAGAAAATCTGTAAAAATTGGGAGAATGCCTTTACTACTATAAATCCAGAGTCTCGATACAGTTTATAAATGTATGATCCCCATGTCCATAAAAGAGTCCCACTTTAAACTTATTAATAAATACTATTTTCCCCCTTCCAGAATGGCTCAATTTTATTCTTCACAAATGTTCTCCTGTCCGCGTTGCTCTTATATGAATGCTAATCTAATGCACATGTTTTGGTCATGTCCAAAAATAAAACAATTTTGGCTGAAAATCCAGTATTGGGTTAATCAGTCTTTTAACTTAGCTAGTTATTTTACCGCTGATACAGTATTTTTTCTTAGAATCCATAATCAGATAAAAAGGACTTTTGTAGATTCCTTTATAACCATTATACTCATAGCTAGGTTTCTTATAATCAAAAATTGGTGGTTGCATAAGGCCCCTCCCTTTACTCTTTTTCTTAAAGAGATTCAGTCCCAAATTATATTTGAAGCCTTTCACTCTCCACTGGAAAACTTATCAGCAAATTTATTTATAGATGGCTCCCAATAATTAAGTCTTATCCGTTGCTAGTTCAGAAAAATATCCTGATGCCGTTTTTAAGCTCTCAGACCTTTGCAGATTTGGGGTACATGGGTTGTTTCCACCTTTATGGGTGTCCAATGCTAGGGAAGTGGGCTAGTGGGAGAAACTGGTCTTCTTGCGTGGCGGGGAGGGGAGGCGTCAGGCGACAGGAGAGGTACTTTTTTTTTCCTTTTTTTTTTTTTTTCTCCCCTTGTGGTGATGTCAGAATAACGATTTTTAGAACTCAGAAGTGGGGTTATGATATAAGTCGGTCAAAAGGGTTGTTAATGTGATTAATTTAATTGTCAACTGTGTCCGGAGGACTTCGTTTTTGTTAATGTTCACACAATATATATATTTTTTTCTCGATTCTTTATAGTTTTGCTATACCCCAGTAACTGCATTTAATTGTGAACCGTGAGTTTTCAAGATATATCAATTGAGTTTGACTTAATCTATGTTGACAAAGCATGTTTATTTTCACAAGGTATTTGTGTTCTGATTATTTTTTGCTCGTGGTGTTATTACCAAGGTTTATTTTATTCGTACGAATTTTGTATTACTTTTGTTTCTCATTTTATTTTAGTAAAAAACATAATAAATATAATAAAAAAATAAAAAAAATAAGACACTCTCAGCTATGGTTTGGCGCTTTATGTATTAATATAAAGTTTTAAATATATGTATTTTACTTATATTTGCCATGAGTCAGGTCTATGTGTATTCCCCTTTTGCAGTCTAAACAGTTTCAATATAGGAATCATGTTTGGGAAGTTTATTTAAACTTTTTTCTTACCTGGGGTTCAGTCTTTTTCTAATTTGACTTTTATTTTTTCACAGGCAAATCTAAGCTTGCGAGGGCGCAAAATGCTGTTTTTTATTGCGTCATTTCCTGCGTCTTTGTTGACGCTAGTTGTTTTGGCGTGAAATTGTGTTTGTTATGACGCAAACTGTGTAATTTCCTGGTGTTAGTTTTGTGGCAAAATTTTTTTAACTCCTTTTTGCGTAATGCATCATTCTTGGCGCCAAATTTTAGTTATTTTACCCCTCTCTCTATTGCTCGCTGTTTTCATGATCTTTGAAAGCTATTATGCCTGCTTTAGTTTTTCTCTGCTGAAACTGTTACATTGTGGAAATTGAATTTTTTGCCTAATGTTATTTTTCTTTTTCTGTCACATTTTGCGAGATGTCTCATTCTGATCCTGACTCTGATGTTACTGTAGAAACTATGATGCCCTAAAACACAATTCTACAAAGCTAAATGTGTTCTTTTAATTTTTTAAGCTGTTGTTATTTATTCTGCTCAATTATGTGGCATTTATTTATCTTGTTTTCTGCTAGTAATGTTTCTACATGTACAATGACATTTACTGTTTTTTGCATATTCAGTTCATGTACTTGATTTCATCTGCAAACATCACATGTTGCTTATATCATTAAAGGTTATGACTGCTATTTTGCCTTTAAGTAAACTTACAAGGTCTTTTCAAAATTGTTAAGATTTAATTAATTTTGTTCTGACCGACAGCAAACTTAAGTTTATTCTACTGATGAAGGTTTCTTTGGCTCAAAGGCTCCTGTATCAGACAGTTTGTTAAAAATTCTCCTTATTTTTCATTTGAACATTTTTTGTTCTTTGTTAAGGAAATGTTTCTGTTTATAGCTTTTAGGAGTCTTGTCCTCCTATTAACTATCAGCTAGATTACGAGTTTTGAGCGCTATAGGGATTTTAACAACTGCCACAAAAGCAGCGTTATTTCACCTCCCTATAGAGCTGCTATTACAAGTTTTAAAAAAGCAGGCTTGCGTGGGCGATATGGTTGAATTGAGCTCCATACCGCACCCAAATACAAGTGCTGCTTTTATGTGCTCGTGCACGATTTCCCCATAGACATCAATAGGGAGAGACACCTGCAATTGCGGAAAGAAAAGCTCTGTAACGCAGCCCCTTTGATGTCTATGGGGAAATAAAAAGATAAGTTTAAACCTAACACCCTAACATAAACCCCACATCTAAACACCCCTAATCTGCCGCCCGACATCGCCGACACCTAAATAATGTTATTAATGCCTAATCTGCCGCTCCCAATGTCGCCGCCACTATACTTAAGTTATTAACCCCTAAACCTCTAGCCTCCCACATCACTACCACTAAATAAATCCATTTACCCCGAAACCTAACCCTAAACTTAACCCGAACCTAACCCTAAACCTAACCCTAACACCCACTAACTTTAACATAATAAAAATATAGCTAAATTAAATTTATAATTATTAACTAAATAAACCTATTAACCCCTAAACTGCCAGCCCCCCCACATCACAACAAGCTAAATTAAACTATATTAACCCCTAAACCTAACCCTAACCATAACCCCCCCCCCCCAACAGAATTAAAATACAGATAAACTGAAGGTACAATTATTAACTAAATAATAACTATTTTAAAATAAATACAAACTTACCTGTAAAATAATACATAAGCTAGCTACAATATAACTAATAGTTATATTGTAGCTAGCTTAGGTTTTATTTTTATTTCACAGGTAAGTTTGTATTTATTTTAACTAGGTAGACTAGTTAGTAAATAGTTATTAACTATTTACTAACTACCTAGTTAAAATAAATACAAACTTACCTGTGAAATAAAACCTAACCTGCCTTACACTAAAACCTAACATGACAAAAAAAAAAACCACTAAAATTACTAAAAATAAAAATAACTAAATTACAAAAAAAAACACAAAATTACAAAAAAAGAAGAAACAAATTATCAAAAATAAAAAATAATTACACCTAATCTAATAGCCTTATCAAAATAAAAAAGCCCCCCAAAATAAAAAAAAACCATAGCCTACAATAAACTACCAATGGCCCTTAAAATTGCCTTTTGTGGGGCATTGCCCTAAAGATATCAGCCCTTTTACCTGTAAAAAAATACAAACACCCCCCAACAGTAAAACCCAACACCCCCACAACCAAACCCCCCAAATAAAAAACCTATCTAAAATAACCTAAGCTTCCTATTGCCCTGAAAACGGCATTTGTATGGGCATTGCCCTTAAAAGGGCATTTCGCTCTTTTACCTGCCCAGATCCTAATCTAAAAATAAAACCCACCCAAAAAACCCTTAAATAAAGCTAACACTAACCCCCGACAATCCACTTACAGTTATTGAAGTCCCGCTTGAAGGATCCATCCAGCCGGCAAGAAGTCTTCATCCGGGCGGCCTCTTCCATCTTCATCCAGCCGGCAAAGTCCTCATCCAGGCGGCAAGAAGTCTTCATCCAGACGCCATCTTCTATCTTCATCCATGCGGCGTGGAGCGGATCCATCCTGAAGGCATCCGGCGCGGAGCTCCTCTTCAATACGGTCTCCGCCATAAACTAGAACTTGAATGCAAGTGACGTCATCCAAGATGGCGTCCCTTGCATTCCTATTGGCTGAAAGATGTCAATTAGCCAATAGGATTAGAGCTGCTAAAATCCTATTGGCTGTTCCAATCAGCCAATAGGATTGAGCTCCCATCCTATTGGCTGATTGTAACAGTCAATAGAATGAGAGCTGCTCAAATCCTATTGGCTGAGGAAGGGTCAGAGGAAGGAGTGAATGCTCCGAAAATGTTCACAATAAAGTTTTGTGTGACTTAAATCCAGAGAGTGCCATTGCTGGACTGTGTGTGTGTATATATATATATATATATATATATATATATATATATATATATATATATATATATATTGTATGTGTGTTCTCTCATATAAGACTGCACACTTTTCCAGAAATCAGCTCTTTTACCTGTAAAAAAATACAAACACCCCCCAAAAAAATACAAACACCCCCCCCAACAGTAAAAAAAATAATACAAACACCCCCCCCCCAAAAAAAATACAAACACCCCCCCAACAGTAAAAAAAAATACAAACCCCCCCCCCAACAGTAGGAAGGAGGAAGGAGTGAATGCTCTGAAAACGTTCACAATAAAGTTTGCTGTGACTTAAATCCAGAGAGTGTTATTGCTGGAGTGGGAGTGCGCTTCTCCACTATTGATATATATTTTTTCTCTCATATAAGACTGCACACTTTCCAACTTATCGTCCAGTTTCTTGATTTATATAAATATATATGTGTGAAAAAAGATGGTTTAAGACTGCGCTCACAAGGAATATAAGGCAAGGGAAAATGGAGAAGGAAAACAAAAAGATGACAAGAAATCCTTACAGTGTAGTATTAGTGCTGCGGGATCTGTTGGTGCTCTACAAATGGCTGATAATAATAATGATAATGATAATAGTATGTGCAGCACTTCTGGTTTTGTTGTAAATTGAAAACTGCTCACCTGGTTTTACCTCAATATTATGAGGTTTATGTCTTGCTCTGGTAGAATGTGATCCCCACTGAAGCTGAAGTACTTGCAGGAACTTACAACGGACGGCCAGGTGAGGAGAATCGTGCTTGTGTGGAACAGGAAATCATTAATATAATAGAAATGATAGTAAATAGGGACTGCATAAAAGCAGTTTAATTATAAATAAAATATGATAATAAGTAAAATCCCTTATAAATTACTGAGAAGGATTAGAATGTTTGTCCTTGCTTATTAAATA
This sequence comes from Bombina bombina, assembly GCF_027579735.1. Classification (NCBI taxonomy): domain Eukaryota; kingdom Metazoa; phylum Chordata; class Amphibia; order Anura; family Bombinatoridae; genus Bombina; species Bombina bombina. The sequence goes on along the minus strand of NC_069507.1, from coordinate 282,681,361 downwards.
CTGCAGGATATAATTCTTGGTACAGTGCCAAGGTATAGTATATTTCTAATCCAGTTTATACCGGTGATATAAAAGTCCCAGATGGTAATACAAGAATAAATATGAGTAGTTCAGAAGGTACTTTACAGTTGTTCAAGTCCCCCTGGCTTAAGTCCTATGGAGGGAATATTTCCTTTTGGCAAGCAGCTTCCGCGCAATTGCGATTTACCCTAGAATGATTACCGCGTCCTCAGAGCTCTCGTTAACTGTTTCACAAATCAAAAAAGTGTCACAAAATACATCAAAAATACATTACAAAGTACAATAACACTAACTAATAAAAATTATTAAAAAAAAAAAAATATTGCACAAAAATGTATAAGGGCTGAAAAATATGAGGTTTCAGGTGTTAGAAGAAAAAGGCTGCAAAGGGCTTTAACATAGAGATACATACATATACTGTACATGTCTAAATATTGTAAATATGTATTTTTTTCCTAAGATATGGTGACTCCACAGCTTGAGTAATTACTGTTGGGAATATGACTCCTGGCCAGCAGAAGGAGGCAAAGAGCACCACAGTTAAACTGCTAAGTATCACTCCCTTACCCACAACCCCCAGTCATTCTCTTTGCCTTCGGTGCATGGAGGAGGTGAAGTTTAGGTGTCTGAAGAAATTTTTTTATTTCATTTACAAGCAAGTTTTGGGGTATAGCCGTATTCCACGTCATTTCTTGCAGTTGGATAGTGGTGGCTTTAAAGCAGTTAGGATCTTGTAAAGAGGTACTTACTGCATTTCCTAACAATTGCTGCCCAGAGTTGGCTACTCTGTTCTTTCTTTTTCAAAGGTCTCTGTGAAGAACTGTGTCTTCTCATACCTTGTAACTAACTGTCTACATGCCGGACAGCAGAGCAGGTAAGTACTTTTTCTTCCAGTTGGGGAGACCATGCACTTAACAAATTAAAAGACACTGCTTTTTCATTGGGACATAGATAATCCTGTGGTATGGGTTACACTGGGGCATGAAGCAGGCACTGTAGCATGTGTGAGACTAACATTTAAAATCTTTTAAACAGAAACAGTAAAATGTTTTTATTAGGCTTTATTTTCTGACACTTATGGCCAGATTACAAGTTTTGCGTTATGGCTGCTCGCTAATGACTTGTACGTTATTTCCATTGCGTATCTTTTTATAACATAGGTATTACGAGTCTTAAAACATCCTTGTAATGAGTCGCGGTAACACGACCACCGCGTTTATTTAATAAGCTTAATTACGGGAGCATTAAAAATTCTCCCATAGAGATCAATGCTAAATAAAATAAGCACGGATTTTTCAGCTAACACTCGATCTCGCGGGAAATACACACTGCTCTGTCATATTACGTATACCACATAATGCCCAACAAAAACACAGATCAAATGTACAAACAACAAACGCTCACTCAACATAGCACATACGCATTCAACATTCACAATTGGAAACAAAAAATAATGCACAACATTTACACTAAACGAGGAATACATAAATATGTTCAGATCTTGCAACACGGAACAAAACAACATGAAAAAAGAATTGCACACTGATACACAAACAAAACATTCGCATTAAAGATTACGTAACATTAGTAGACATAAACATTTACAGCATTTCACAAATACGAGACCATCACAAATCAGCATTTACATTTACAATTACAGATACTACTTTTGGACAATGTTATGCAAAACGATCACTATGACATCATCACATTATACAAATACTAACTCAATATGAGCATGCGCAAATTCACACAACTAATACACATTGCACACATACTAATTACTAACAAAGCACACCTGAACCTCCTTTACTTTGCAAACCGGTACATCATTAAACATTTACATAGGGTATATAAGCACGCTACAAGCATGGCTTCTTTGACTGTATTGCTTTTTCGAGTTAGGTGCAGGTCTAGGCGTTGGAGGGTTTGGTGAGATTTGAGACTAGAGAGATTGGTGAGTAGAGAGATTTAGTGAGAGTTAGTTAGTGAGAGTTAGTTAGTGAGAGTTAGTGAGAGAGTTAGTGAGTTAGTGAGAGAGTTAGTGAGAGTTAGTGAGAGTTAGTGAGAGAGTTAGTGAGAGTTAGTTAGTGAGAGTTAGTGAGAGTTAGTGAGAGTTAGTGAGAGAGAGTTTGTTTGGGTGAGTGTGCAAGTGTTTTGCTCCTACATTCATTATATAAACACATTCAATACATACATACACTTATCACTAACAATACATACACTCCATACCCCTTTCCCTCTTATACTACACTCCATACCCCATTCCCTTTAAGCCCATACCCCATTCCCTTTAAGCCCATACCCCATTCCCTTTAAGCCCATACCCCATTCCCTTTAAGCCCATACCCCATTCCCTTTCATCCCATAGGTTTTTGTTTTATTAAACTTATTGTTTCCATATCCTCAATTTCGACTTTTAACACATACGTTTGTCCGTTTAATACCCCTTACCCTCTTTTATTTATATCCCATTCACACTTTCAGCACTTTTTTTTACTTTTTGTTCAGTATCTTGACCCCCTTTCATTTGGGCACATTCACATTTTGTTTGAGTATGTCAGGAGAGGGGGATAGGGAGCAGATTACCCCGGAGCTATTAGAGCTCATTAGGCAGGAGGCTAGGGCTGAGTTCAGGGATGAGCTTGTAGAGGATGCTAGGGAGGAGGTTAGGCAGGAGAGAGGGAGGGGCAGAGGAAGGGGAAGAGGAAGGTGGAGAGGAACGGGACAGGATGGGGGAGAGGAAGGGGTGGGTGGACCCAGCCACAGTGTTGAAGATGAACAAGAGGCTGGGCCCAATGGTGTGAAGCGTAGACAGGAAGCTTCACAGTCCGGGGAACAGAGGCTCACATTGCATGGGAAGCCCAGGCAGAGGGAGGAGAGATAAAGCACGGATGAGAAGGAGGCCCTCATCAAGGCTTATATGGAGAGGACTAGGAGGCTGCAGGCACAGAAGGCCACCCCTAAGTATAAGAGGAAGTGGTGGAATGAGATCAGGGATGCCGTAAATGCAGTGGGGGCTATAACAGGGATGTGAAGTCTATACAGCATCGTTACCGGGACTGCAGAGCTGAACTGAAAAGAAAGCTCACAAGGGAGAAGGAATACCTAGCCGGGACCGGTGGCAGTCCGGAAATAATATTTGAGTTTTCCCGCTGGGAGGAAATGCTGCATCCCAACATCTCCGAGGTGGCCATAGTCGGTATCCGAGGAGTTGATACCGGGAACCTGCCCCTCTCATCTGCCAGTAAGCTCATTTACTAATCTATTTACATCAATCTCATAACCCATTCACATGCAAAATTTATTTAAGGATATGACTAACGCAATTACGCTATTTTATACATAATTACATAAACGCATTCACAATTACCTTGCGAAAGTTGCATTTCAAGAAAGCTATCACATTAGTATCTAGGCTACAGGTTAGGTCTGCATTTAAACAGATTGAAGACAAAAGCAAAAAGACATTCAGATTGACCATATAGATATCAGAAAGACGGGTTTGCAAATGCTTAAATCGTATTGATTGCTTTTGCTTACAATATAATTACGAAGGCAGCCTCATTAATACACTTTCAAATACAACATTTACATCTTTATTTGGAACTGTGCTAATATATTGATTTTTTATTTTTACAATATACAGAGTCTGAGGTCGGGGAGGAGGCAGCATGGCACCCACAGGCTTCTCTTTCACCCAGGCATGAGAGTGGTGCAGATAACTCGCCACCTCAGGGAGACATGGAAGGCATCCCTGTACCATCATCCCCTGAAGAAGCCTCCGCTGCAGAAGAGATCCCTGCAGCAGCCCCTCGTGCACCAGCAGCCCGCCGTGCACCAGCAGCCTACCGTGCAGCAGCTCCTCAGGAGAACATACCAACAGAGAAAGCAGAGGTGCAGATCTTGACTGATTTCCTAGAGGAGATGCGTGCCTCCCGGAGGGTAAAGGTGGAAAGCAGAGTGTACCTGACAGGAGTACTGAATGATATTCGCGAAGACCAAAGAGAGATTTTGAATACTCTTAAGGATATGTTGCAGGTCCTCCGGGAGGCGCAAAATGCACCATCTGCTCTTGCCCCATCTGCTCCTGCACCATCTGCTCCTGGACCATCTTCTCTTGGGCCTCCTCCATCTTCTCCTCGGCCCCAATCTCCTCCTCAGCCTGGTGATCCCTTAACTACTCACAGTACTCCTCCTCCCCCTCATCCCCAAACATCTCCTATGAGAACTCGTCGGAGGGGGCAATTGCCCCCCCCCTAGAGCCTCAGTCTCGTGGGAAGAGGGGAAGGAAGAGGAAGCAATTTTGTATATTTATAATAAATAAATATGTATATTATTTTTATTTATTTAATGTGTAAAGGATAGGTATGTGATGATGTGGTCTTCTTACACTTGTGGAGCACACTCTGGCCTCTATTTATCAAAGGTCTTGCGGACCTGGTCCGACAGGGTGGATCAGGTCCGCAAGACCTCGCTAAATGCGGAGAGCAATAAGCTCTCCGCATTTAACATTGCACCAGCAGCTCACAAGAGCTGCTGGTGCAACGCCGCCCCCTGCTGACTCGCGGCCAATCGGCCGCCAGCAGGGAGATGTCAATCAACCCGATCGTATTCGATCGGGTTGATTTCCGGCGATTCCTGCTCAGAGCAGGCGGACAGGGTTATGGAGCAGCGGTCTTTCTCGCCAGAAACACGGCCCTTCAAGCTCTGTACGGAGCTCAATAAATATGGGCCTTTGTATTTAATAGGCTACTATGGGACTGGGTCCATGGAAGCAGATTGTTTGCAGAGTGTGTGGAGACCACATCATCACATGCTGTCCTTGATTACATTGATTGGTTTCTGTGATGTGATGTCCAAACTGTTCTCCTAATCTCAAACAAAATGACCATTACAATTATACATGATGGCATTTTACTGTTTTGATGTCAACAACACAGCTTAAAGGGACAGTCATAACATGAATTATTGTTGGTTACAAAGAAAAAACTTTATTACGCATTATCAAGTTTTGAATAACAAGACATTTTACTTCTGTGATTAACCTTGTATCTATGCCTCAGCAAAATGACCCCTTATTTCATTTCTTTTGACAGACCTGCTTTTCAGCCAATCAGTGATCAATCCAGGGTAACTATACTGCATGAGCTAAATGTTTTCTATATAAAACACATTAATTAATGCCCTCTAATGGTCAAAATGCATTCAGATTAGATGCACTCTTCAAGGTCTAAGAAATGAGCAGATGAACCTCCTACATTTAGCTTTCAACTAAGAACACCAAGAAAACAAAGATAAATGGGAAATAAAAGTTTAAGAGAAATTTGAACAAAATGTCATTTTTCAATATTTAAATAATTAATGCTTTGCTTAACTTGACTGTCCCTTTAAACAATAACATATGCTAACATATACTAACAACACGTACTTGTTAAAACAAGAAAATATTTGAATAGGATACTAAGCATAAATGTCATGTTTCTCTAGACGTGTTAAATAAAGTTGATTTTATTAAAGCTACATTATAGTGTTTAAATTATTTAAGAAACACATTTCATTTAGAAGGAATCTGGTTTCATGGCCTTTTAAGAGTTACATTAGAAATACAGTACATGCTCACAATACTATCGGCTAGATTACGAGTTGTGTGTTAAGCTGAAAAAGCAGCGTTAACAGGTCCTAACGCTGCTTTTTCACTACCACTGGTATTACGAGTCTTGCAGGTTTAGGGGCATCGCACACTTCTTTGGCCTTACCGCAAAACGACTTACGTAAACCCTTTTTTCTATGCGACTTTCATAGTGCCAGTATTACGAGTCTGTCCTGGGAGGCCAAAAAGTGAGCGGTACACCCTCTACCTCCAAGATCCGTAACGCATTCTAAAGTCAGTAGTTAAGAGTTTTATGGTACAACGCCATAGCATAAAACTCATAACTAAAGTGCTAAAAAGTACACTAACACCCATAAACTACCTATTAACCCCTAAACCGAGGCCCTCCTGCATCTCAAACACTATAATAACATTTTTAACCCCTAATCTGCCGCTCCGGACATGGCCGCCACTGTAATAAATATATTAACCCCTAAACCACCGCACTCCCGCCTCGTTAAATATTATTAACCCCTAATCTGCCGCCCCTAATATCGCCGCCACCTACATTATACTTATGAACCCCTAATCTGCCGTCCCCAACGTCGCCGCCACTATATTAAATGTATTAACCCCTAAATCTAAGTCTAACCCTAACATGCCCTAACTTAAATATAATTTAAATAAATCTAAATAAAATTACTATCATTAACTAAATTATTCCTATTTAAAACTAAATACTTACCTATAAAATAAACCCTAAGCTAGCTACAATATAACTAAAAGTTACATTGTATCTAGCTTAGGGTTTATTTTTATTTTACAGGCAAGTTTGTATTTATTTTAACTAGGTACAATAGTTACTAAATAGTTATTAACTATTTAATAACTACCTAGCTAAAATAAATACAAATTGACCTGTAAAATAAAACCTAACCTAAGTTACAATAACACCTAACACTACACTACAATTAAATAAATTAACTAAATTAAATACAATTAAATAAATTAACTAAATTGAATACAATTAAATAAATTAAATTAAATTAGCTAAATCACAAAAAAAACACTAAATTACAGAAAATAAAAAACAAATTACAGATCTTTAAACTAATTACACCTAATCTAATAGCCCTATCAAAATAAAAAGCCCCCCAAAATAAAAAAAAAACCCTAGCCTAAACTAAAAACTTAAAAGGGCCTTTTGCGGGGCATTGCCCCAAAGTAGTCAGCTCTTTTACCTGTAAAAAAAATGCAAACAACCCCCCAACAGTAAAACCCACCACCCACACAACCAACTCCCCAAATAAAAGCCTAACTAAAAAAAAAATAAGCTCCCCCATTGCCCTGAAAAGGGCATTTGGATGGGCATTGCCCTTAAAAGGGCAGTTAGCTTTTTTGCGGCCCAAAGCCCTAACCTAAAAATAAAACCCACCCAATACACCCTTAAAAAAACCTAACACTAACCCCCCTGAAGATCGACTTACTGTTCTGAAGACCGGACATCCATCCTCAAGGAAGCAGCAGAAGTCTTCATCCAACCGGGCCAAAGTCCTGAACGAAGCCGGGAGAAGTCTTCATCCAACCCGGACGAAGTGGTCCTCCAGACGGGCAGAAGTCTTCATCCAACCCGGGCGAAGTGGTCCTCCAGACAGGCAGAAGTCTTCATCCAGACGGCATCTTCTATCTTCAGCCATCCGACACGGAGCGGCTCCATTTTCAAGAAATCCTACGCGGAGCATCCTCTTCATCCGGAGTCTTCTTACTGAATGAAGGTTCCTTTAAATGACTTCATCCAAGATGGGGTCCCTTAGATTCCGATTGGCTGATAGAATTCTATCAGCCAATCAGAATTAAGGTAGAAAATCCTATTGGCTGATGCAATCAGCCAATAGGATTGAGCTTGCATTCTATTGGCTGTTCCAATCAGCCAATAGAATGTGAGCTCAATCCTATTGGCTGATTGGATCAGCCAATAGGATTGAAGTTCAATCTTATTGGGTGATTGCATCAGCCAATAGGATTTTTTCTACCTTAATTCCGATTGGCTGATAGAATTCTATCAGCCAATCGGAATCTAAGGGACGCCATCTTGGATGACGTCACTTAAAGGAACCTTCATTCGTTGGGTAGTCGTCGGAAGAAGAGGATTCTCCGCGTCGGATGTCTTGAAGATAGACCCGCTCCGCGCCAGATGGATGAAGATAGAAGATATCGTCTGGATGAAGAGTTCTGCCCATCTGGAGGACCACTTTGCCCGGCTTGGATGAAGACTTCTCCCAGCTTCGTTGAGGACTTCGGCCCGGTTGGATGAAGACTTCTGCCGCTTCCTTGAGGATGGATGTCCGGTTTTCAGAACTGTAAATCGATCTTCAGGGGGTTAGTGTTAGGTTTTTTTAAGGGTGTATTGGGTGGGTTTTATTTTTTAGATTAGGGTTTGGGCCGCAAAAGAGCTAACTGCCCTTTTAAGGGCAATGCCCATCGGAATGCCCTTTTTAGGGCAATGGGGAGCTTAGTTTTTTTTAGATATTTAGGTATTTTATTTGGGGGGTTGGTTAGGTGGGTGGTGGGTTTTACTGTTGGGGGGTTTGTTTGTATTTTTTTTTACAGGTAAAAGAGCTGATTACTTTGGGGCAATGCCCCGCAAAAGGCCCTTTTAAGGGCTATTAATAGTTTAGTTTAGGCTAGGGTTTTTTATTTTGGGGGAGCTTTTTAAGTTTGATAGGGCTATTAGATTAGGTGTAATTAATTTAAATATCTTGTAATTTGTTTATTATTTTCTGTATTTTAGTGGGGGGGTTTGTACTTTTGCTAATTTAATTTAATTTATTTAATTGTTGTTAAATTAGTTAATTTATTTAATTATAGTGTAGTGTTTGGTGTTATTGTAACTTAGGTTAGGTTTTATATTACAGGTACTTTTGTATTTATTTTAGCTAGGTAGTTATTAAATAGTTAATAACTATTTAATAACTATTCTACCTAGTTAAAATAAATACAAACTTGCCTGTAAAATAAAAATAAACCCTAAGATAGATACAATGTAACTATTAGTTATATAGTAGCTAGCTTAGGGTTTATTTTATAGGTAAGTATTTAGTTTTAAATAGGAATTATTTAGGTAATGATAGGAATTTTTAGTTAGATTTATTTAAATTATATTTCAATAAGGGGGTGTTAGGGTTAGACTTAGGTTTAGGGGTTAATACATTTAGTATAGGGGCGGCGATGTTGGGGGTGGCAGATTAGGGGTTAATAAATGTAGGTAGGTGATGGCAATGTTAGGGACGGCAGATTAGGGGTTAATAATATTTAACTAATGTTTGGGAGGCGGGAGTGTGGCGGTTTAGGGGTTAATATGTTTATTTATAGTGGTGGCGACGTTGGGGCAGCAGATTAGGGGTTAATACGTGTAGGTAGGTTGCAGCGACATTGGGGGCAGCAGATTAGGGGTTAATAAATATAATGTAGGTGTCAGCGATGTTGGGGGCAGCAGATTAGGGGTTCATAAATATAATGTAGGTGGCGGCGGTGTCCGGAGCGGCAGATTAGGGGTTAAAAAAATTATTTTTGTGTTTGCGATGTGGGAGGGCCTTGGTTTAGGGGTTAATAGGTAGTTTATGGGTCTTAGTGTACTTTTTAGCACTTTAGTTATGAGTTTTATGTTACAGTGTTGTACCATAAAACTCATAACTACTGACTTTTAAATGCGTTAGGACTCTTGACGGGGTAGGGTGTACCGCTCACTTTTTGGCCTCCCAGGACAGACTTGTAATACCGGCGCTATGGAAGTCCCATATAAAAAGACTTTACGAAGTTTACTTAAGTCGTTTTGCGGTAAGGCCAAAAAAGTGTGCGGTGACCCTAAACTTGCAAGACTTTTAATAGCAGCGGGCGCCTGGCGTAAAAAAAGCAGCGTTAGGACCTGTTAACGCTGCTTTTTTACCCTAACGCACAACTCGTGATCTAGCCGAAAGTTTGGATTGTTCATAGAAATAAGGATAAAATAAAGAAGAAGATAAAGTTTTAATACGTCTAGACAAAGAAAAAATGACACCATAAGGGGAAAACATTTTTGCATCATAATTAATAGCTCTAACATCTGAAATTCTTTTACATGATAAAAGACATAACAATGTAGCTAATGTACATGCAAGTTGTTTTAACGATAAATCTGTATTATCTGGCCAAGATTTAAAAAGATTAATAACTAAATCTACATCCCAAAAATGTTTATATCTAGCCACTGGAGGTTTTCTTAACCCTAATATGAAAAAGTTCATGTCAAGCTGAAATAGCAGAACGAGCAACATTAATTGATCTGTAAGCCAAACTAGCCTCAAATAAAGAAGTGAGATGATTAATAACTTCATTCAAATGGGCTGAAAAGGGATCCAGATTCCTGTTGTCACACCAGCTAGACCATTTAGACCAAGAGGAAATATAACATTTTCTGGTTCCTGGTGCCCAAGAGTCTTAAAGGAGGACTTTAGCTCCTGTCAAAAGACCATCGGAGGACTAGGATCCCCTGAAATGCTCCAAGCAATAAGTTGAGGGGACCCTTAAAAAACGACGCCTAGATTTAGAGTTCTGCGTTAGCCGTCAAAACCAGCGTTAGGGGCTCCTAACGATGGTTTTGGCCGCCCACTGGTATTTAGAGTCAGTCAGGAAAGGGTCTAACGCTCACTTTGCAGCCTCGACTTTTCCATACCGCAGATCCCCCTACGCCCATTGCGTATCCTATCTTTTCAATGGGATCTTTCTAACGCCGGTATTTAGAGTCTTGGCTGAAGTGAGCGTTAGAAATCTAACGACAAAACTCCAGCCGCAGCAAAAAGCCAGGAGTTAAGAGCTTTCTGGGCTAACGCCGGTTCATAAAGCTCTTAACTACTGTGCTCTAAAGTACACTAACACCCATAAACTACCTATGTACCCCTAAACCGAGGCCCCCCCACATCGCCGCCACTCTAATAAAATTTTTTAACCCCTAATCTGCCGACCGCACACCACCGCATCCTACGTTATCCCTATGTACCCCTAATCTGCTGCCCCTAACACCGCCGACCCCTATATTATATTTATTAACCCCTAATCTGCCGCTCCCAACGTCGCCGCCACCTACCTACAATTATTAACCCCTAATCTGCCGACCGTACCTCACCGCTACTATAATAAAGTTATTAACCCCTAATCCGCCTCACTCCCGCCTCAATAACCCTATAATAAATAGTATTAACCTCTAATCTGCCCTCCCTAACATCACTGACACCTAACTTCAAGTATTAACCCCTAATCTGCCGACTGGACCTCACCGCTACTATAATAAATGTATTAACCCCTAAAGCTAAGTCTAACACTAACACCCCCCTAAATTAAATATAATTTAAATCTAACGAAATAAAATAAATATTATTAAATAAATTAATCATATTTAAAGCTAAATACTTACCTGTAAAATAAACCCTAACATAGCTACAATATAAATTATAATTATATTGTAGCTATTTTAGGATTAATATTTATTTTACAGGCAACTTTGTATTTATTTTAACTAGGTACAATAGCTATTAAATAGTTAATAACTATTTAATAGCTACCTAGTTAAAATAATTACAAAATTACCTGTAAAATAAATCCTAACCTAAGTTACAAATACACCTAACACTACACTATCAATAAATTAATTAAATAAAATACCTACAATTATCTACAATTAAACCTAACACTACACTATCAATAAATTAATTACATAAGAATACGTACAAATAAATACAAATAAATACACTAACTAAAGTACAAAAAATAAAAAAAGAACTAAGTTACAAAAAATAAAAAAAATAATTTACAAACATTATAAAAATATTACAACAATTTTAAGCTAATTACACCTACTCTAAGCCCCCTAATAAAATAACAAAGCCCCACAAAATAAAAAAATGCCCTACCCTATTCTAAAATAAAAATTGAAAAGCTCTTTTACCTTACCAGCCCTTAAAAGGGCCTTTTGCGGGGCATGCCCCAAAGAATTCTGCTCTTTTGCCTGAAAAAAAAACATACAATACCCCCCCCCAACATTACAACCCACCACCCACATACCCCTAATCTAACACAAACCCCCCTTAAATAAACCTAACACTAAGCCCCTGAGGATCTCCCTACCTTATCTTCACCACGCCGGGTATCACCGATCCATCCAGAAGAGGCTCCGAAGTCTTCATCCAAGCCCAAGTGGGGGCTGAAGAGGTCCATCATCGGGCTGAAGAGGTCCATCATCCGGCTGAAGTCTTGATCCAAGCGGGGGCTGAAGAGGTCCATCATCGGGCTGAAGAGGTCCATCATCTGGCTGAAGTCTTGATCCAAGCGGGGGCTGAAGAGGTCCATCATCCGGCTGAAGTCTTCTATCAAGCGGCATCTTCAATCTTCTTTCTTCCGGATCCATCTTCATCCTGCCGACGCGGAACATCCATCCTGGCCGACGACTTCCCAACGAATAACGTCATCCAAGATGGCATCCCTCGAATTCCGATTGGCTGATAGGATTCTATCAGCCAATCGGAATTAAGGTAGGAAAATTCTGATTGGCTGATGGAATCAGCCAATCAGATTCAAGTTCAATCCGATTGGCTGATTCAATCAGCCAATCAGATTGAGCTCGCATTCTATTGGCTGATCGGAATTCCATCAGCCAATCAGAATTTTCCTACCTTAATTCTGATTGGCTGATAGAATCCTATCAGCCAATCGGAATTCGAGGGACGCCATCTTGGATGACGTCATTTAAAGGAACCGTCATTCATCGGGAAGTCGTCGGCCAGGATGGATGTTCCGCGTCGGCGGGATGAAGATGGATCCGGAAGAAAGAAGATTGAAGATGCCGCTTGATAGAAGACTTCAGCCGGATGATGGACCTCTTCAGCCCCCGCTTGGATCAAGACTTCAGCCGGATGATGGACCTCTTCAGCCCGATGATGGACCTCTTCAGCCCCCGCTTGGATCAAGACTTCAGCCGGATGATGGACCTCTTCCGCCCCTGCTTGGGCTTGGATGAACACTTCGGAGCCTCTTCTGGATGGATCGGTGATACCCGGAGTGGTGAAGATAAGGTAGGGAGATCTTCAGGGGCTTAGTGTTAGGTTTATTGAAGGGGGGTTTGGGTTAGATTAGGGGTATGTGGGTGGTGGGTTGTAATGTTGGGGGGGTATTGTATGTTTTTTTTTTTTTCAGGCAAAAGAGCAGAATTCTTTGGGGCATGCCCCGCAAAAGGCCCTTTTAAGGGCTGGTAAGGTAAAAGAGCTTTTCAATTTTTATTTTAGAATAGGGTAGGGCATTTTTTTATTTTGGGGGGCTTTGTTATTTTATTAGGGGGCTTAGAGTAGGTGTAATTAGCTTAAAATTGTTGTAATATTTTTAAAATGTTAGTAAATTATTTTTTTATTTTTTGTACTTTAGTTAGTTTATTTAATTGTATTTATTTGTAGGTATTTGTATGTAATTAATTTATTGATAGTGTAGTGTTAGGTTTAATTGTAGATAATTGTAGGTATTTTATTTAATTAATTTATTGATAGTGTAGTGTTAGGTGTATTTGTAACTTAGGTTAGGATTTATTTTACAGGTAATTTTGTAATTATTTTAACTAGGTAGCTATTAAATAGTTATTAACTATTTAATAGCTATTGTACCTAGTTAAAATAAATACAAAGTTGCCTGTAAAATAAATATTAATCCTAAAATAGCTACAATATAATTATAATTTATATTGTAGCTATATTAGGGTTTATTTTACAGGTAAGTATTTAGCTTTAAATAGGATTAATTTATTTAATAAGATTTATTTTATTTTGTTAGATTTAAATTATATTTAACTTAGGGGGGTGTTAGTGTTAGGGTTAGACTTAGCTTTAGGGGTTAATACATTTATTAGAGTAGCGGCGAGGTCCGGTCGGCAGATTAGGGGTTAATAAGTGTAGGTAGGTGGCGGCGACGTTGGGGGCGGCAGATTAGGGGTTAATAAATATAATATAGATGTCAGCGATGTTAGGGGCAGCAGATTAGGGGTACATAGCTATAATGTAGTTTGCGGCGGTGTACGGAGCGGCAGATTAGGGGTTAATAATAAAATGCAGGGGTCAGCAATAGCGGGGGCGGCAGATTAGGGGTTAATAAGTGTAAGGTTAGGGGTGTTTAGACTCGGGGTACATGTTAGGGTGTTAGGTGCAGACTTAGGAAGTGTTTCCCCATAGGAAACAATGGGGCTGCGTTAGGAGCTGAACGCTGCATTTTTGCAGGTGTTAGGTTTTTTTCAGCTCAAACGGCCCCATTGTTTCCTATGGGGGAATCGTGCACGAGCACGTTTTTAAAGCTGGCCGCGTCCGTAAGCACCGCTGGTATTGAGAGTTGCAGTGGCAGTAAATTATGCTCTACGCTCCCTTTTTGGAGCCTAACGCAGCCCTTCTGTGAACTCTAAATACCAGCGGTATTTAAAAGGTGCGGGAGAAAAAAAGCACGCGTAGCTAACGCACCCCTTTGACCGCAGAACTCTAAATCTAGACGTAAGTTTGTGAAGCTCTCCTATGGGATTTGTGAGGAGGTCATGTTGAAGAAGAATTAATACTGGAGGAAGGAAAGACATCTCCAGAAGAGAAGGGAACCATGATTGGGTCGGCCACCAAGGAGTTATCAGAGAGATAATAGGTTCCTTTTCACAAAGGAAATTGTTTGAGGAATCATCGAAAAAGGTGGAAATGCATAAGCTCCTTTGATTGGCCACTGATGAAGAAAAGCTTCTGTCGCTAGTGATTTGTGATCTGGTCTCCAACTGAAAAAAGGAAGAATTTGAAAATTCAGACAAGAGGCAAAAAGATCTATGGAAAAAGGACCTCTCAGAGACTGTAAAAGAAGAAAAAAATTCCTGTTCAATTTCCAATCGCTGACATCTGATAAAAATCAAGAACCCCAATCTGCAGCTTGATTGTTTAGACCTTGTAAATATTCTGCATGCAGAAAAATATTCTGAGAAAGACATTGATGAATAAAATCTTTGAAGTTGTACCTCCTAAGCAATTGACATATCTGACTGTTGAAACATTGTCCATCTGAAGAAGAATTGATACCGGTTGATCATTTTTTATAAAACTTTGTACTGCAAAGCAACATGCTCGCTGTATTCAGCATTGCACCCGCAGCTCACAAGAGCTGCGGGTGCAACACCGCCCCCTGCAGACTCGCGGCCAATGGGCGATGTCTGTCCGCCGGCTCAGAGCAGGCAGACAGGTTATGGAGCAGCGGTCTTTGTGACCGCTGCTTCATAACTGCTGTTTCTGGCGAGCCTGAAGACTCGCCAGAAACAGGGGCCATCAAGCTCCATACGGAACTTGTTAAATAGAGCCCAATAAATCTTCAATCTTTGAAGAGCTCTGTAATGGAGAGCTGGAAAAATAGCTTGAATAGAAGCTGATAAAAGGCCTATAATTTGAGTATAGGAAAAAGATTTTTCTTGAGAATGTAAATAATTTCTTTCTTTATCTTCTTTATTTTGTCTAAAGGAAGGCTCAATGTAGCAGATTGAGTATTTATAAGAAACCTAAGAAAATAACGCCTAGATTTGGAGTTTTGCGGCCAAGGGGGTGCGTTAGCTACACGTGCTTTTTTCTGGCCGCACCTTTTAAATACCGTTGGTATTTAGAGTTCACAGAATGGCAGGGTTTTCAGTGCGTTAGGCTCCAAAAAGGGAGCGTAGAGCATAATTTAACGCCACTGCAACTCTCGATACCAGCGGTGCTTACGGACGCGGCCAGCTTCAAAAACGTGCTTGTGCACGATTCCCCCATAGAAAACAATGGGGCTGTTTGAGCTGAAAAAAAACCTAACACCTGCAAAAAAAGCCGCGTTCAGCTCCTAACGCAGCCCCATTGTTTTCTATGGGGAAACACTTCCTACGTCTGCACCTAACACCCTAACATGTACCCCGAATCTAAACACCCCTAACCTTACACTTATTAACCCCTATTCTGCCGCCCCCGCTATCGCTGACCCCTGCATATTATTTTTAACCCCTAATCTGCCGCTCCCTAAACCGCCGCTACTTACATTATCCCTATGTACCCCTAATCTGCTGCCCCTAACACCGCCGACCCCTATATTATATTAATTAACCCCTAATCTGCCCCCCACAACGTCGCCTCCACCTGCCTACACTTATTAACCCCTAATCTGCCGACCGGACCGCGCCGCTATTATAATAAAGTTATTAACCCCTAATCCGCCTCACTCCCGCCTCAATAACCCTATAATAAATAGTATTAACCCCTAATCTGCCCCCCCTAACATCGCCGACACCTAACTTCAATTATTAACCCCTAATCTGCCGACCGAATCTCGCCGCTACTGTAATAAATGGATTAACCCCTAAAGCTAAGTCTAACCCTAACACTAACACCCCCTAAGTTAAATATAATTTAAATCTAACGAAATAAATTAACTCTTATTAAATAAATTATTCCTATTTAAAGCTAAATACTTACCTGTAAAATAAACCCTAATATAGCTACAATATAAATAATAATTATATTGTAGCTATTTTAGGATTTATATTTATTTTACAGGTAACTTTGTATTTATTTTAACCAGGTACAATAGCTATTAAATAGTTAAGAACTATTTAATAGCTAAAATAGTTAAAATAATTACAAAATCACCTGTAAAATAAATCCTAACCTAAGTTACAATTAAACCTAACACTACACTATCAATAAATTAATTAAATAAAATACCTACAATTATCTACAATTAAACCTAACACTACACTATCAATAAATTAATTAAATACAATATCTACAAATAAATACAATGAAATAAACTAACTAAAGTACAAAAAATAAAAAAGAACTAAGTTACAAAAAATAAATAAATATTTACAAACATTAGAAAAATATTACAACAATTTTAAACTAATTACACCTACTCTAAGCCCTCTAATAAAATAACAAAGCCCCCCAAAATAAAAAAATGCCCTACCCTATTCTAAATTAAAAAAGTTCAAAGCTCTTTTACCTTACCAGCCCTGAACAGGGCCCTTTGCGGGGCATGCCCCAAAGAATTCAGCTCTTTTGCCTGTAAAAAAAACACATACAATACCCCCCCCAACATTACAACCCACCACCCACATACCCCTAATCTAACCCAAACCCCCCTTAAATAAACCTAACACTAAGCCCCTGAAGATCTTCCTACCTTATCTTCACCATACCAGGTTCACTGATCCGTCCTCGGAAGTCTTGATCCAAGCCTCGGAAGTGTTGATCCAAGCCCAAGCGGGGGGCTGAAGAGTGACGTCCATCCTCGGGCTGAAGTCTGGATCCAAGCGGCGGCTGAAGAAATCCATCATCGGGCTGAAGTCGGAAGTCCATCATCGGGATGAAGTCTTCTATCAAGCCACATCTTCAATCTTCTTTCTTCTGGAGCGGAGCGGAGCGGAGCCATCTACTTTCCAACCGACGCGGATCCAACCTCTTCAACTGACGCCTACTCGCCGAATGAAGGTTCCTTTAAGGGACGTCATCCAAGATGGCGTCCCTCGAATTCCGATTGGCTGATAGGATTCTATCAGCCAATCGGAATTAAGGTAGGAAAATTCTGATTGGCTGATGGAATCAGCCAATCAGAATCAAGTTCAATCCGATTGGCTGATCCAATCAGCCAATCAGATTGAGCTCGCATTCTATTGGCTGATCGGAACCTAAATTCTGAAGGAGAGAAATAGTGAGATGTAAATGATCTAGAAGTTGATAGTAATCTTGGTAAAGCAAAAGAATATCGTCTAAATAAATGATTAGAAGAATACCTCTTTTCCTCAACCAAACCACTACAGTTTTTAAAACTTTCACAAAAGCCCAAGGAGCTGAAGAAAGACCAAAAGGGAGACAAGAAAATTGCCAAACTGAGTCTCTCCAGAAAACTAAGGTAATTCCTGAAATTTGGATGAATAGAAATAGTTAAGTAAGCTTTTTTTAAATCTAAGCGAACTAACCAATCAAAATCTAGAAGACAATCTCTGTGGAGATGAATACCTTCCATTTTGAAGTGATTGTATTCTAGAAAACAATTTAAATTTATTAAATTTATTATAGGACAAAAGTACCCTTCTTGCTTTTATACTAGAAACATGTTGCTGATGAAAGAGTTTGAAGGGAGATAAACTTTTTCTATAGCTTCTTTTTCTAAAAGATCCAGAATTTATTTGTCTAGAAGAGACATATCTGATTGGGAAATTTTTATTTGAACTGGGAGAAATTCTTAAACAGGAGGGGAAATTAAATTTAAATGAAGACCTGTAATAGTTTGAAGAATCCAAGGATTTAAAGTAATAAGATGCCAATTCTGAATAAAAAGAGCTTATCTTCCTCCTATTCTTTTTTGGGAAAAAGTGTGGAGTGAAAGATGAGAGAACTTACCTGAGAAAGGTCTGCGGGATGGTCTGTACCTGAAGTTCCGACCTGTCCATTGTCTGTTTCTTGATGGAAAGAAACTGGAGTGAGATGTGGCGGGACTAGGCATGTTTTAGAAATAGGACCTTGAAATGGATGGGATACAGCTGGGAAAGCGGCCCCTGCCTTTCCCAGTCCTGTCAAAAAATGTATTTTGTTGAGGGTAACATTTTTTTCTAGTATTCATTTTTATTTTATTGAGGGAATTAAAGTTATTTACATAATTACCTAATTCTTTCAGTCAAGCGTCTCCAAAAAGTAACCCATTAGCTTTAAGGCCCATTTCAGTTAAAGCAAAGTTAGAGATTTTTGGGTCAATTCGTCTACGCTGGGAAGCCATAGAAGTGTTAGCGTTTATCTTGACATGCTTTTAAATATCGATCAGGACCCTTTCTGAAGTTAAAATCTTTAGAACCAATTAATTTTAATACATTTACATCTATTTCAGGAGTTAAATGGGTATTATGCAGAAGATCTGGTCTGGGACATTCCGCTTTCAGAGTAGATTTGGTTTTCTTAGATAATGGTTTCCTGATATAGTAATCTAAGAACTTCACAACCCTTTGGGATGGTCTCCATTGGGAGGATCTAGGGTGTTAAAGATCATCAGGATCCATAAACAAATCTCCTTTGTTATAAAAAAGTTTAGTTTTAGGAGAACTAGAATTTATTTTTTTTTGGAAATGTCATCAGATTAAGAGGAATCATAGACAGTTGAAAAATTATCCTCATCATTATCATCATAAATATATTCCTCATTAGAAAATTCATACGAGTTGTCCGACTCAAATGTAGAAACTAACGCCTAGATTTAGAGTTTTGTCAGTAAAAACTTGCGGAGCTAAGGCTCCTCTTTTTTTCCAGCGCACCCTTAAGCCAACGCTGGTATTACGAGTTTTCTGAATGGCTGCGTTAGCCTCAGAAAAGTGAGCGTTTAGCCAAAATTAGCTCCACTTCTACCCTCCATACCAGCGTTGCTTGCGGTAGCGGTAAGCTGGAAAAACGTGCTCGTGCACGATTTCCCCATAGGAAACAATGGGGCTGAGCTGGCTGAAAAAAAACCTAACACCTGCAAAAAAGCAGCGTTCAGCTCCTAACGCAGCCCCATTGTTTCCTATGGGAAAATACTTTCTAAGTCTACACCTAACACCCTAACATGAACCCCGAGTCTAAACACCCCTAACCTTACACTTATTAACCCCTAATCTGCTGCCCCCGCTATCGCTGACACCTGCATTATACTATTAACACCGCCGCCACCTACATTATCCCTATGAACACCTAATCTGCTGTCCCTAACATTGCCAACACCTATATTATATTTATTAACCCCTAATCTGCCCCCCCCAACGTCGCCGCCACCTACCTACACGTATTAACCCGTAATCTGCCGACCGGACATCGCCACCACTATAATAAATGTATTAACCCCTAAACCGCCGCACTCCTGCCTCCCAAAAAAACTATAATAAATTTTATTAACCCCTAATCTGCCCTCCCTAACATCGCCGCCACCTACCTACAATTATTAACCCCTAATCTGCCACCCCCAACGTCGCCGCTACTATAATATAGTTATTAACCCCTAAACCTAAGTCAAACCCTAACCCTAACACCCCCCTAAGTTAAATATAATTTAAATACATCTAAATAAATTTACTATAATTAAATAAATTATTCCTATTTAAAAATAAATACTTACCTATAAAATAAACCCTAATATAGCTACAATATATCTATTAGTTACATTGTAGCTATTTTAGGATTTATATTTATTTTAAGGCAACTTTATATTTATTTTAACTAGGTACAATAGCTATTAAATAGTTATTAACTATTTAATAGCTACCTAGTTAAAATAATTACAAAATTACCTGTAAAATAAATCCTAACCTAAGTTACAAATACACCTAACACTACACTATCAATACATTAATTAAATAAATTACCTACAATGATCTAAACTAAAATACAATTAAATAAACTAAACTATATTACCAAAAAAAACAAACACTAAATTACAAAAAATAAAAAAATATTACAAGAATTTTAATCTAATTACACCTAATCTAAGCCTCCTAATAAAATAAAAAAGCCCCCCAAAATAATAAAATTCCCTACCCTATACTAAATTACAAAAGTAATCAGCTCTTTTACCAGCCCTTAAAAGGGCTTTTTGCGGGGCATTGTCCCAAAGTAGTCAGCTCTTTTACCTGTAAAAAAAATACAAGACCCCCCCCAACATTACAACCCACCACCCACACACCCCTACTCTAAAACCCACCCAATCCCCCCTTAAAAAAAAACTAACACTACCCCATTGATGATCACCCTACCTTGAGCCGTGTTCACCCAGCCGGGCACCGATGGGCCAGAATAGGACATCCGGAGCGGCAGAAGTCTTTATCCGATCGGGCAGAAGAGGTCCTCCATCCAGCAGAAGTTTTCATCCAAGCGGCATCTTCTATCTTCATCCATCCGGCGCGGAGCGGGTCCATCTTCAAGACATCCAGCGAGGAGCATCCTTCCTGGCCGATGGACTAACGACGAATGAAGGTTCCTTTAAATGACATCTCCAAGATGGCGTCCCTCGAATTCCAATTGGCTGATAGGATTCTATCAGCCAATCGGAATTAAGGTAGGAAAAATAAGATTGGCTGATGTAATCAGCCAATCGGATTGAAGTTCAATCCAATTGGCTGACTGGATCAGCCAATAGAATTGACCTTGCATTCTATTGGCTGATCCAATCAACCAATCGGATTGAACTAGGGCCAATCAGAATTCGAGGGACGCCATCTTGGATGACGTCATTTAAAGGAACCTTCATTCGTCGTTAGTCCGTCGGCCAGGAAGGATGCTCCGCGCTGGATGTCTTGAAGATGGACCCGCTCCGTGCCGGATGGATGAAGATAGACGATGCCGCTTGGATGAAAACTTCTGCTGGATGGAGGACCTCTTCTGCCCCGATCGGATGAAGACTTCTGCCGCTCCGGATGTCCTATTCTGGCCCATCGGTGCCCGGCTGGATGAACACGGCTCAAGGTAGGATGATCTTTAATGGGGTAGTGTTAGGTTTTTTTAAGGGGGGATCGGGTGGGTTTTAGAGTAGGGGTGTGTGGGTGGTGGGTTGTAATGTGGGGGGGTCTTGTATTTTTTTTTTACAGGTAAAAGGGCTGATTACTTTGGGGCAATGCCCCGCAAAAAGCCCTTTTAAGGACTGGTAAAAGAGCTGATTAATTTTGTAATTTAGTATAGGGTAGGGAATTTTATTATTTTTGGGGGCTTTTTTATTTTATTAGGGGGCTTAGACTAGGTGTAATTAGATTAAAATTCTTGTAATATTTTTTTATTTTTTGTAATTTAGCGTTAGTTTTTTTTGGTAACATAGTTTAGTTTATTTAATTGTATTTTAGTTTAGATCATTGTAGGTAATTTATTTAATTAATGTATTGATAGAGTAGTGTTAGGTGTATTTGTAACTTAGGTTAGGATTTATTTTACAGGTAATTTTGTAATTATTTTAACTAGGTAGCTATTAAATAGTTATTAACTATTTAATAGCTATTGTACCTAATTAAAATAAATACAAAGTTGCCTGTAAAATAAATATAAATCCTAAAATATCTACAATGTAACTAATAGTTATATTGTCGCTATATTAGAGTTTATTTTATAGGTAAGTATTTATTTTTAAATAGGAATAATTTATTTAATTATAATAAATTTATTTAGATTTCTTTAAATTATATTTAACTTAGAGGGGTGTTAGGGCTAGGGTTAGACTTAGGTTTAGGGGTTAATAACTTTATTATAGTAGCGGCGACGTTGGGGGCGGCAGATTAGGGGTTAATAATTGTAGGTAGGTTGCTAGGCGGGATTGCGACGGTTTAGGGGTTAATACATTTATTATAGTGGCGGCGATGTCCGGTCGGAAGATTAGGGGTTAATAAGTGTAGGTAGGTGGCGGCAACGTTGGGGGGGACAGATTAGGGGTTAATAAATATAATATAGGTGTCAGCGATGTTAGGGACAGCAGATTAGGGGTTCATAGCTATAATGTAGGTGGCGGCGGTGTCCGGTCGGCAGATTAGGGGTTAAATAATTTTATTATAGTGTTTGCGATGTGGGGGGCCTCGGTTTAGGGGTTCATAGGTAGTTAATGGGTGTTAGTGTACTTTGTAGCACTGTAGTTAAGAGCTTTATGTTCCGGCGTTAGCCCATAAAACTCTTAACTATTGACTTTTTTATGCGGTAGGAGTCTTGGAGGTAGAGGCTGTACCACTCACTTCTTCCAAGACTCGTAATACCGGCGTTAGGCAAATCCCATTAAAAAGATAGGATACGTAATTAACATAAGGGGATTTGCGGTAGCCTCGAGTCGCGGAAGAAAAGTGAGCGGTACACCTGTACCTGCCATACTCGTAATACCAGCGGGCGTTAAAAAGCAGCATTAGGACCCCTTAACGCTGCTTTTTAAGGCTAACGCAGAACTCTAAATCTAGGCGTAAGTCTACTAATTTCTGCGATCAACAATCTTTTTAAAATGAAAAACATTTTTAGAATCAGAGTCTGAATTACAATTATCATCATGTTTTTGTAACGCAGAATCTCTTTTGTCTGAACAAGGCAGAGGTATAACAGACTTTAAATTTCTTTTAATTGGAGATTTTTTAGATAAAGATTTAGTTAAATGTTTTGTTTTCTTAGATGCTTTTTTGTGAACAGAACTTTGAGAATTACTAACTGAAGCTATAACAGTTTGCATCTGTTCAGACATTTGCTGTTTAAACTTTTCCATTGACTGAATTGTATTATGTAAATTAGGTTCAGTCATAGATTGAGGAGTATCTTGAGACATTATAATTAAAAATTATGAGGAATGAAAAATATAAAATAATATTTCTTAAAATACTTCTTAAAATATTTAAATATGTATATATTTTGAATAAAAACTTTAAACTATAATAAATGTAGTAAAACCATAGAGAACATGTAACGTAATATTTAGCAAATCAGTACGGATTGAAAGAACAAAGTTTGAAACAATTGTTGCTAATTATAAATGAATCTGGCAGCAGAAAAAAACTGTCAAAGTCCTGCCAGGGAGGAGACGAATGAGGAAATGGAGGAGGCGGGAGCTTATTCAGTAACGAAACAGAGGAAGGAGGCGGCAAAATGAGTCCCATGACATAACAGGAAAGAAGAAGAAAGAAAATGGCGGCCAGAGCCGGGAGAGGAATGAAAACAAGCTGTTATAGAGAAAAGAGAGAGAGATACGAAGAGGCTGTTAGAAAACAGATGAAAGATAATAAAAAGAAATGGAATAAAACTGGAGGTAAAGGAGAATTAAAAACAACCAAAGTAGGGTAAATAAAATGAGAATAGAACCAGAAAAATTACAATTTAATAATCTAATTGATAAGAAAATAAAACACAAAATAGATAACAAGGATAGAGAGAAAAAAATAAAATATGCAAAATATTTTATTAATAATAAGAGCAATAAAACAATACTTATCGGCTGAGCAGCAAATAGAAAGAGGATGTATAACTGTTTATTTGGACTATTTATACCTATTACCCGTCTTACTGGACATTCAAATACTGACCTATCTTGTCCTGTTCTCATTGGATGTTATATTTATGTTTTTTATTTAATTTATGGCAGCTTATATGTTATACTTTTAAAAGCTGTTGAGAAGTAAAGAAAAGTTATAAGCAAAATATGAAGTCTCTGTCCTTGTAATAAAATCCACAATGTTGCAATTGCTCTTGAAGAAAGAGCTGCAATGGTGACCTTCCAACCATCAAGAAATCCCTTCTTATGAGTAAAGAGGCAAATACTACCTCAGTAGCTTTCTGCCCCTTACTAGATTTAGTAGTGAAAAAACAAACTAGAAGTTTGACTGAAAACTATAGTTGTTTGGAGATAGAACTTCAACGTGTTTACTATAATCATATTATGTAATATTCGCTACCTAGAGTTAGCAGGATCTGTACACAATGAAGGAACAACCATCTCTTAATTGGTATTTTCCTTTACAAAGAAAATCATATTTAGTTAAAAATATAGCCTTCACCTTGTGATAGTGAGAAATGTAGAATCACAGACAACGTTAACGTATTAGAAACTCTATATGCTACAGAGATTGCTAATAGAAAGGGTACTTTCCCAGTTAATAGACAATAGAAATGTAATGCAAAGGTTCAATAGAAGAACCTTGTAATATATAGTAAAGTAAGTTCAGATTCCAGGGTGGAGAAATAGGTTCCATCAGTGGTCTAATTCTAACTAAACACCTGAACAAAAGTCTGAACCTCAGGAAGTTTAGTTAACTTCCTATGAAAAAGAGATAAGGCAGTAAATAGTGGACAAACACTTGACCATGGGCATCCAGAAAACTAAAGTATTCTAGGAATTTTAAAAGATACCAAGAAAACCCTCTGGAAGGACACCATTTAAAGTATGTCTTCCAATCTTGGGGAATATTTAGCAAAGCCTCAACTATGCTGCATTCGCCAGCACCAATACGCTTGCCTAACATGGCGGCCGCGGACCTGAATACGATCTCCATATTTATAAAAAAAGCCGGCAAAAAGCTGCGCACCAAATATGGGGCAATGAGCGTCAGACTAATGTTAACTAACAGTCATTGATCTTGCTGCTATTTGGCTTTTTACCAACTTTATTTATACCCTGTCACTAAACGCCGCCACTATACTAAAATGTTTTACCCCTGACGCTCCTGGACCCCGCCGCAACTTAAATAAAGTTATTAACCCCTATCCCGCCGCAACTTTAATAAAGTTATTAACTCCTATCCCGCTGCTCCCGGACCCCGCCGCAACCTAAATAAAGTTATTAACCCCTATCCCGCCGCTCCCGGACCCCGCCGCCACTAAATAAACATATTAACCCCTAAACCTCTGGCCTCCCACATCACTACCATTAACTAAACCTGTTAACCCCTAAACCGCCAGCCACCCACATCGCCATAAACTAAATTAAGCTATTAACCCCTTAACCTAACAACCTGCTAACTTTACATTAAAATGACAACATCCCTATCTTAAAATAAATTTAAACTTACCTGTAGAATTAAAATAAACTATATTAAACTATTAATTAGCCTACCCTATTATACTAAAATTACATTAAACTAGCAATTAACTTAACTATATTACATATTAAAAACCCCTAACTCTACTCAGATTATTTAAATCTACTATTAAAAATGTCTAAATTACAACTAAGTTACAAAAAATAAAAAACACTAAATTACGGGGAAAAAAACCCCACAGTATCAAAAATAAAAATGAATTACATCTAATCTAATAGCCCTATCAAAATAAAAAAGCCCCCCCAAAATAAAAAACCCTAGCCTACAATTAACTACCAATGGCCTTAAAAGGGCCTTTTGCGGGGCATTGCCCAAAAGAAATCAGCTCTTTTAACTGCAAAAAAAAATACAAACACCCCCCAACAGTAAAACCCACCACCCCCACAACCAACCCCCCCAAATAAAAAGCCTATCTAAAAATCCTAAGCTCCCCATTGCCCTGAAAAGAGCATTTGTATGGGCATTGCCCTTAAAAGGGCATTTAGCTCTTATACCTGCCCAGACCCTACTCTAAAAATAAAACCTACCCAAAAAAAAACTTAAATAAACACTAAGCCTTGACGATCCACTTACAGTTTTTGAAGTTCCGCTTGAAGGATCCATCCAGCCGGCAAGAAGTCTTCATCCGGGCAGCAAGAAGTCTTCATCAAGCCGGCAAAGTCTTCATCCAGACGGCATCTTCTATCTTCATTCATCCAGTGCGGAGTGGGTCCATTCTGTAGACATCTGGCGCAGTGCTCCTCTTCAATACGGTCGCTGCCGTAAACTGGAACTTGAATGCAAGTGACATCATCCAAGATGGCGTCCCTTGCATTCCTATTGGCTGAAAGGTTCCAATCAGCCAATTGGATTAGAGCTGCTAAAATCCTATTGGCTGTTCCAATCAGCCAATAGGATTTGAGAAGCTCTCATCCTATTGGCTGTTCCAATCAGCCAATAGGATGAGAGAAGTTATATGGATTAATAGATTGGAAAGTATGTACCCTAAGGGCTTAAATAAAGATTATAACCTGTTTTTGTTCCTATATTTGGTCAACTGTGATTATTAATTGTAAACTTTTTCTCTATAATTTAGATCAAGATTTACATAAGGATTAAAAGGACAACCTGAGAAAGAAATTTGCTGAATAATATAAAATAAAGTTTTGGTAGTAATATAGGCATTAATATAGAACATTGTCTTTCTTTGTTTAATTATATATTCAGGAAGTAATATTTTTAGCTTGTGCATTTTTCCCCCTTTTAAGATCCATCAGAAAAATAACACATCTTGCAAGATTAGAATTTATTTGTTAGTATTTTTTTAAATAAATGAATGTTTTTGTAAATGTCACAAATGTATCTTATTGATATTCACACATAATTCACATATAAGTTAAATTTAGGTCATCTTGTTCATTCACATTGTAACTAAGTATAAAATAAAATAAATGTCTTTAATGCAATATGAAGGTTTGAAAACACATATTAGAAATTGAAAATTGTGATTGTGATATTGAGTCACTGGGGGCTAGTTATCAAAGCGTCTAATATGCAGCATTCGCGACGTCAAGTACGCTCGCCATAGTTCGACATACATCGCCGTCGCGGACCGTAATTACGTTCGCCATAGTTATCAAAAAACACGTCCAAAATATGCGCGTCAAGTACGGTGCGAAGAGAAGCGGACTCTTGTGATCGAAGTCTCAGCGATTCGAGCTTTTCCCAACTTTATTTATATGTCCAGTAAATTCAATGAACAGAGCACCTACTTTTTCAGCAGATGATATATATAGATATATATATATATATATATATATATATAAATATATATATTTATTTTTATTTGTATATTTATCTATATCTATATCTATGTACATATATATATATTTTTGGCAATTTTATTTTTATTGTGCTATAGAATAGTAAATATAGCAAGTAGCTAGCTGACCGTTGAGCCTACTATGTATTTCTGTTTGTATTTTTATTCATTGCGATAAGTAAGGTCCAACACTGCACATACTAATTGTTAAAGAGAGGCATACTTGGAGCCTAATTCCTTCAAATAAAAAATTTCATTTCGTATGCTATAACGAATGCATTACATGCCCCCTCCCTAGTGTTTAACGTAATTTCTAATTTACTTCTTTCTTTTGCAGCATCATATAGATAGATATATATCTATCTGTATTTATATATATATGAAGGGTATAGGAAACGACTAATAACTACAACAGTGGGAGCTAGCTTACCTTCAAGCCTTTTTTTTTTCTTTCTATAGTAATTAATTGCGACAAGTTAGGTCCCACACTGTGCTCAAAATAGAGAGACACACTTGTAGCCAAATTCATTAAAGGCATTTTTTTCTTTTTATATATTGGATCGAATGCATTTTTTATGTCGACCTCCCCCCCCCCACATTGTGTACATCTAATTTTATAATAGACTTCTGTTTCTTTTGCCACATCATATCTAGATATATAGAGAGCAATACAGAGCGAGAGCAAGAGAGAGAGAGAGAGATGTCTATCTATCTATTTTTATATATATATTAATATATCTGTATCTATCACTTTATATTTCTCTGTATGTATGTACATATGTTTCTATGTCATTTTAAAATATAATGTTAATGTATGTATGTATGTATGTATGTATATATATATATATATATGTACATACATACAAAGAGAGAGAGATATGAAGTTATAGATATTAATAGATACTTAAAAAAAAAATATATATATATATTTATATATTTATATGTTTTAATTCATATATACTTTAAATTAATAAATGGAACACCAATATCATAGAATAAATTTTCAAGCGACAATACCAACCTTGAACTCTTCTCAAAGGAAAACCAAGCACATTTATGTACGTTCCGAATTATCATTTAAAATTCCATTTAGAATTATTTTAAAAATTAATATTAACCTTTTTAATTAGTGCTTTTGTTACCTTTATTTTAAAAAGAAGGAATCTAGGCTGAGAATCAAGAGAAATTCAATTGAACCACCCTTTAAAATTGTTTTTTGAATTGTTGTTTAATCTGCAAGGTCAACTCATGAATGATTGCCAATGGATAATTGAATTGTACTGCCAGTACAGTCAGTTTACCGTTGTCTTTTATGTCTCTAGGTAGGAGGATGAGAGTATAAATTTACTAAGCCTTAAAAAGTGGTGTATTTGATTCAATTTCTAGTGCTTGCCTTATCCTCACCAGTTTCCCCACCATATATACAATTTATTTAAAAAATATATTTTACCCGTGTTATTGAAGTTTTTGTAATTGTTCAATAAGGGTCTAGCTACATACTCAAAACTTAATATCTGAAGCATGAACATTAATTTTTCATATTTACTTTCACTTGACTCCTCAGATAACCTATTCTACGTGAAATAGCAATGGAGATGCGATAGTCAATCATATAACAATTCAAATTTTACAAATATCTTGCGGACCTGATACGACAGTGTGGATCAGGTCCGCAAGACCTTGCTGAATATCCTTTCTCTATTCAGCATTGCAACAGCAGGTCTTGTGAGCTCCTGCTGCAACGCCGCACCCTGCAGACTTGAGGATAATTGACGACCAGAAGGTAGTGTCAATCAACACGATGGTACTGTATCATTTGTAATTGTTGCGATTACTGTCCGCCTCATAAGATCTGGTGGACAGTGTTATCAATCATCAGTCTTTATACTGCTGCTCCCTATTTTACTATTTCTTGTGATTCTTAATAATTGCCAGAAACACGTCCCCTTATGTGCTTTCATTTATATATATTTGCAGCTATATATTTTTATATACTGCAGCTATATATTTTTTGAAATTGTTGCATATTTATACTGATTTACCTTGTTTTTTTCCATGTCACTAGAAATTAATATTTAAATCAATACAGTGAGACAGTAATAACTGGAATAAACTAATTTTTTAATGTTTCTTTTTTTATATTTTTTTTATAAATAACCAAAACCAAAACAAAAATCAAATATCATTTAGCGCCTGCTGCATATGACGAACTGCCCTAGCAACTGCGCGTAGGGCCTCTGCAAGTTCGTCAAAGACCGGCTGCAGAAATGGTCCCGTTTGTGTCCCCTGATCTCGATCTAGAAAAATAACCAAATAATGTATGTTAGAGAAATAATTGATCAATATCGAATTTGGAAAACATTATATTATTTTCACTTACATTCCACTATAGGCACCTCCTCTTCTTCCTCCCTTGGCAATGCTTCCTCAACAAATAACTCCCCCTCCTCTTCCTCAAAAGGCGGCATCTCCTCCTCCTCCTCCTCCTCCTCCCCCCCCCCCAGCCACCTCCACTGCTGGTGGAATTATCCCCAGTACTTGGTCGTCTGTAAGAGATGAAACATAGTAATGAATAAGTATTAGTCAGATCAATGTCCAATACCAAATTGTACGATTCTTTCATTAACAAAAATGTTCAAAGTCTCCAAAATATTAATTTTTTTTAATAATTTTATAAATACATAAACTGTAATTTAAAAATATAAATTTTCCCTTTCATCTTTTATAAAGAGATTATAAATGTTTTCAATCATGATAGTTTAATTCATTCTTCTATTTCTAAGAAAAGCATATCTAGATATTCTCCGTAGTTGAAGATTTGTTAATGATCAGAGATGTCTTGATTAAATGCAAAATCCATATGCAATGTGATAACTTCCTCAAATGATAGATATAGAATTAAGTAAATGGATTTCAACTATATTGTCAATGTTTAAAATTATTCAAATCTTTTTTGTAAAATTGGAAAGAAAATGTTTGTTTTTATTGTCCTTTCAACATGCTGGTTTTAATAACATTTAAAATATTACAAATTGTAAAGTTATATTTTTCAAACATAGTATGATAATTTGTAAGTTACCTTGGATATCAGGGACTTCAGCTCTCCCTGAATCCACATGAGGTGCTGTGATATACCTCATCGGCAACGGTGGTGAGGAGTGGTTGCTCCTGGGCGTTGCCATAGATACTGGCCGCATGTATCGTGGCACTAGATCACGCCTGCGATCTGTGAAAATATAAATGTTTATGTACACATTAGATACAGGTTATATATTATTGTTATGTATCTTCAGCATCCATGTATGTAAATTGCCCCCCCAAAAAATAAAAAATTTGAGAGATAACGAGCAATATCTTGCTCTCTCTTGTCTCTCCCTGTCTCTCTTGTCTTCCACTCTCTCGTCTTTATCTCTCTCATCTGTCTCTCTTTCTCTCTCTCGTCTTATCTCTCTCTCTCTCTCTCTGTCTCTTTCTGTCTCTCTCTCTGTCTCTCTAGATATCGATATATAGATATATAGTTCTATATACATATCAATATCTAAATAGATATATAGATATATAGATATATATATATATATATATATATATATATATATATATATAAAGATATATAGATATATAGACAAATAAAAACTGATATTCTATATATGTTTAAACTTGAATGTATATGATGGAGCATGAACATTTTTTTTTACATTCTATATTATATATATGGATAATATAGGTAAGGTTGAACTAAAAAATAGTATTGCATTGACTCTCAACACAATTTTTTTTTTTGCTATGATTTTTTGAATTAGAGTAAATTAAATACATAGAAAGAAAAAAATGTCCGGATAAAAATTAAATTACATTCTTCAAAAAATGTAATGTAATTCCTGTAACACAGTAAAATAAAAAATAAAAAATTATTAATCAATGAAGTATCAATGTAATTGATGATTGCTTGCGTCATTTAAGTATCCCTCATATAAACTTCTGATATACGTACATATACGGACCAGCGCTCTTAACGCTTCATAGCGTTCACGCTCCCGTCGCCGAAGGTCAGAAAACCTTCGCAGGCAGCTGCGACGTGTCCTGGTGATACCGGACACCCTCCTCATCCTCCGCATCATCTCATAGATGATGCGGTCTCTGTCCTCGTGTATCATCCCCCGTACACCGCCTATGCGACGGGGAAAGTACCTATTCATCCCGTAAACCAAGATCAATAATTCACCCTGGGTGAACGGTACAGACATTATTGCAATATCAATCCAAACAAATTTATGATTTTTTTTTTCAAAGTGCGACATACATATATCAATAATAGAGAAATATCATTGGTTGTTGTAAGTGTACATAAAAATATCAATATTTGGTTGGCGGATTATATGTAGCACGTGTTCCTGACTAATAAACATGCAATTGACCTTTTCAAATGATATCATACATGCGCCACTAATTACTCTCATGACAATCACAAACTATAAATGTCAAATACGAGATTTACATAGGATTGTCTTGAATCATAATATTCCTGTTTACTGTCAATTTTTTTATCAAAACTAATTGTGGTATATTGCTGTCGCCTTAAAAAATTAAAATATGTGTATTTAAAAATGTCAAGATTCACTAAGGCCTAAATGTTATTTGTTTACAATGAATATCTTTCTCAATAAACATCCAAAAAAATCCAACGATGGCGTTATATAAATAAGTGCAAATTGTAATCCGTCATGATAGTCTGTAGGATGTCATACTTGTCTACTAGTAAAAATATTTTGACGTATAGAGGATGAACATTCATTCCAAACACAAACATTAACAATTCGGCCTGAGTGAATATTGACAATATCAACTACAAAAATATCTCATATATTAGTGCGACGGCGATATACAAAATAAAGACAAATTTGATTGGTTCTTGGCTGTAAATACATATGATATTCGGTTGGCTGATTGCATGTCTCACGTGTTCAACATTACTACCGGTTCTAAAAAATATAACAAATATTCGGTACGCTATTTAAATGTCTCACGGGTTCATAACATTCCTTAACATAAAAAAAACATGCAACAGTATTAAAGCTTAACATAAAAAATCATGAGAGTATTAAAGCAAGGCAAATAAAATTATTTTACTTACGGTTTATTCAAATATCGAATTGTGAGATTGCCTGTATTCATGCGGGTACAAAGTATAAGCAAATATTTAAAGAGATCCCTCTCCTGTCGGACAATAGACAAAAAGTAAAATAAGCTGACCACTTTTATAGACAAATATGACACACTGTAAACACGTATGACACACTATACACAAGTATGACACACTGTAGACAAGTATGACGGATTCATCGTCATCAAATAATTTATACTGCGACATCAATATAATTTAAAACTTTATCTACGATAGCTTTGCAGAGACATCAAGAGATCCTTATTATTCGATCATTAAAGTAAACGGGCGTCATAAATGACGAAATTATATTAATAATATTCAATTTGTTATAATTACAATAAGAAATGTCAATTGTTAACTGCTAATTGAAATTTTTTATTCTAAGTCTATAAAAGGAAATCTAAAATGGAGTCAAATCACCTATGCTTTACAAGAGCTGTAGGTGCAACAGAGTTACTATTTATTGAGAGAGATTATTTATTTATTCATTTATTCTCTTGCTGCTATTTTTATCTTGTGATGTCTGCGCCTGGTAAAACAAAGTCAGGGCGCAGAGTGCAATTTAATTTTGAGCAGAACCGGATTTTAGTGACCCTTGTTTTAGAACATTATGATTTTATTATTGGTTCTAAAGCCCATAAGACCTCGCTGTCCAGGAAATCTGGAATTTGGACAGCAATCGCCGACAGTGTGTCCGCCGAAGGGAATCATCCCAAAACGGTGGACAACTGTAAGAAGCGATTTTCGGACATCAAAAGACGATTAAAGGCCAAGCTGGCCAGGGAGTTACAGTCTGCACGTCGGACCGGTGGTGGCGAGCCATATGTGGCTGAACTTAGAGACTATGAAGTTCAGCTGCGGGAGAAGCTGGGAGCAAACATGACGCTCGGTCTGGATTTAGTGGGGCATGATACTGACGAGTTGGCAGGTAAGATGATATTTATAGAAATATTCCTGTGGCACATTTTTTTTAATGTTCCATCAAAGGTTTTTTAGAGGGACATAACACCAACATTTTTTATTTTATGAATTTGAAAGAGAATATAATGTAAAACATCATTTTAAGTTACTTATATTATCTATTATTTTGAATATTTGTTAATATTATTTGATGAAAAGCATATCTATATATGCTCAATAGCTGCTGATTGGATGCTGCACATAGAAGCATCATGTGATTGGAACACCATTGTGCATTGCTTTTACTTCAAATAAGGAAATTTTAGAAATTGAGAAAAAGAAAATATTAAAGTCAATAGGAATGTGTTTAACATTTATATTATCAATATGAATCATGAAATAAAGAATTTCAGTTTAATGCCCCTTTTAAGATCATTATGTGCAATATTAGTCTTAATTTATTTATTTTTTGTTGTTGTTGAAGCATCTACCAGTGCAGCAGCTGCTGTCGCTGCTGCTGCCACAGATAGTGAAGATGCTGCTGATGGTGATGAAACACTACCATTGCCCGTCAGTATCCACACTGAATCCAGCCACAGCTTCTCCTCGGCCGCCACGCACCCGGACATTATGTGCAGCACCCCTGATGTAGCAAGCATTGGCCGATCTACAGGTATGTTTACTATTATTAGCTTGATATCATTTTTTTTTTTTAAGTGGTATGATTGTTCAATTTTCTAAATATGTATATTCATTTTTATTTATCTAGTTGATGTCCGAAGGGCTTTAGGACCACCTCCAAGATCTACGATCTCCTCCTCAGGTAAAAAATATAAAATAAATAAATAAATATTTAAAAATATTATCTTTCTTTGCAAATCCTGAATGTAAGCTTAAAAGACAGGCCATTTGGGATTTAGAACCTGGGTAACGCTTATTGATTGTTGTCTATATGTAAACATCCAATCAAAAAATGGTCTACCTTTTATTGAAATTTTATGTGCCTGCTTGTAATATTTCTTTTTTAAAGATTTTCAAGGAAAGACAAAAAGAAAAATAATCATTATAGATAATAGGATTAAATAATAATCTTGCTTAATATGTCATGATCTATCTGAATCATGTAAGTTTAGTTCATACTAGACTATCACTGTAATGATATTTACATATATTTTAATTTACAATTCTATGCAAATTAAAATGAATGTAAGGTTTGGATAATCACCTGTGTATGGCATGACCATTCTTTGAGGCCTATTTAAAAAATGTGTGTCGGACATGATCCAACTGTGCCGATCAGGTCTGACAGACATAGCCGAATGTGAAGAGCAATACATTCTCAGAACTCAGAGCAGGTGGACAGGGTTATGGAGCTGTGGTCTTTAGACTGTTGCTTCATAAGTGTTGTTTGCCAAGAGTCTGAATACTCCCAATAAAAACGGCCCTTAAAGCTACTTACGGAGCTTGATAAATGGACCTCTATATCTCTCTCTCTCTTATGTATTAAACGACAAATGGAGTTGTAGGTACAAAGTTTATTGCGAGCATGCAGGATTTAAAGAAAATGCAGTTATAAACAAACGTATAAAGAATGCTGCTCCATACCCTTGACGCTATTCACCACAATTGAGTCTGATCTTGTTTATTGAACAACACATGCTGACGGCCCATTGTCCGTTACTCTGAAGGGGCCATTCTCTACATTCAGTGAGTTATTGTGGACATGATCTGCACTGTTGGATCATGTCCAACAGAACAAAGAAAAAGACTCCTAGAATATATTCTCTGTGCATCATCATTGTCAATACGCAAACTTATCACACCATTAGTGGTGCTTGTAATCATGTCATTGATTAATCAACAATCTAATCAGATTTTGATATTGTTGAATTTCTAAAATTGATGTGTTAACAATGATGTTGTACGGTGAATAATTTATTAAAAAGTTGAATATGAAATATTTTTGATAATAAGCCCCTTTACAAGTAGAAATGAATATACACATTATTATTTATTTTATACATTTAAGATAACATACAATATACAAATCAGTAATGTTCAAATACTGTGTCTTACAAATTTGATTGTGTTATGATTTATTTAAGATATATGTTTAATATCATATGCATTTAATACTTCCAAATACATTAATTTAACTAACAATATATTTTTACTTTTTCATTTTTTTAGATGCCGAGCGTGCATTACTGACTTCGGAGGAGATCGACTGTTGTCTTCGTGAGCTGAGAGATTTCACAGAGGAGTCGTCCCTGGGAGAGACCCTATTTCCAGAATCACAGGATCAGGGAATTTCCCAGGGAACATCAGAAATAGATTCTCTCAGCCGTTCTGCCCCTCCTGACCCCGAACAACCAGCTGCTTTGGACCCTGGTGACCCTCATGCCCCTGTTGGTCATGCCCCATCAGCTCATGGCCGTGCTGATCCTGGCCACCGACTGCCTCGCATCTCTGATGAGGAGGCAGTCGGGGAAATGTTAGATCTGGCCAGGCAGTACCGGGCAGAACACCGTGAGTTGCGTGGGGCATTAAGCTTATCTATTGAGCAACAGGGGCAGGTATTAAATCGGGTCATTCAAGTAGATAGGGAAAGATTAGATATAGAAAGGGAAAGGTGTAGAATAGATACAGCAAGATTAGATCTTGAAAGAGAAAGGTGTAGAGTAGATACAGCTAGATTAGATTTAGAGAGGGAAAGATTTGAATACAAGCGACGTAGGGACAGTTGTAGAATAGAGTTAGAGAGGGATAGATTAAATTATGAAATGCAGAGGGATAGCGATAGATTAAATTTTGATAGGGAAAGATTAGCTTTTGATAGGGCCAGAGCAGCTGAAGAACAGCTAGAACGGCAGCGTCGGGAGAGGGTGGACGAAGACAACAGGGTTTTAAATCGTCAGCTGATTTTAAACTTTGGGAGAAGGGGAACAAGGGAGAGATCACCCCCCCTCTCTCCCTCACCCAAAAGAAAAAAAGATTAGGGTGTTTTAATGTGCTCATTTTATTAGGGTCTTTTATATAATTTTTATTAGGTATGTGTTTATGTTTAATTTTTTTACATTTTAAAAATATGAATAAAATATTTTTAAAAATGTATTGATGTTTTTTTAAACATTTAAAAATATGAATAAAATATTTTTAATGTTTTAAATAAATGTCTTGATGTTTTTCTTATTTTTAATTTAAAAATATGTCTTGAATATTTTTAAAATATTTTAAAATGTCGATGTTTTTACTATTTTTAATTTTTAAATATGTAATGAATATTTTTAAATTAAAGAAATGTCGATGTTTTTATGATTTTTATTTTAAAAATATGATTCCAATATTTTTAAAATAATTTTTTTTTTGTTTTTAATTTAAAAATATGATTCCAATATTTTTAAAATATTTTTTTTTTTGTTTTTAATTTAAAAATATGATTCCAATATTTCTTTTAAAAATATTTTTTTAATAAAAATATATATCAACATTATTAATAAATGTGTTTGTTATTACTTGATTCACACGTTACAAATGACTGATGTTCTAATCGAATGCAGAAGTAAAATATTAACTACTCTTATTATTAAATGTTAAATGTAATAAACATATTATTTTCTTTTTTTTTATAAGATTTGGAATATTGAGCTTTTGGATAAAAAACTCAATTATAATAAATTGTACTTGAATCAATATTTCTAGTTTAAATATTCATTGTATAAATGTGATATTCACATTTGTTACAACTTTTGATAATTGTCTTAATATCTTTATTTTACAATTAAAGTCCCTACCCTTCGACAGAACTTTTTTATTGGTTGATGAATGTATACACACAAGAACAACCAAGGTAGTTCAACAAAATGGTTTTGCATCGAAAGTTACACAAATTATATTTATTTTAAAATATATTAATATTGTTTTAAATTTTAAAATATTAATAATTACTAATTAGAATACAATTGTATGCTCTATATGAATAACACATAAAAAAATTTAGTTCAGTGTCTCTTTATTAGTTATAACATTATAATAAATATATTTAGATATAGAAAAATCTTGATAAAGAGAGATATTGAAAGAGAGAGGGTTTGTGTGAGAGAAAGAGGGAGGGATTGAGAGAGAGATAGAGATAGATGGATTGTGAGAGAGTGAGGGATTGTGTGAGAGAGAGAGAGAGAGAGAGAAAGAGGGGGGGATTGTGTGTGAGAGAGAGAGAGAGAGAGGGGGGGGATTGTATCAGAGAAAGAGTGATTGTGTGAGAGAGAGAGAGAAAGAGGGGGGGATTGAGTGAGAAAGAGGGGGGATTGTAAGAGAGAAGGGGATTGTGAGAGAGAGAGAGGGGGGGATTGTGTGAGAGAGAGAGAGGCGGGGGATGGTGTGTGAGAGAGAGAGAGGCGGGGGATGGTGTGTGAGAGAGAGAGAGGGATTGTGAGGGGGGTTTGTGTGAGAGAGAGAGAGAGAGGGAGGGAGAGAGAGAGAGAGAGATAGAGGGGGGAGAGAGAGAGAGAGAGAGAGAGAGAGGGAGAGATTGATATTGAGAGTGAGAGAAAGAGAGAGAGAGAGATAGAGAAAAAATGTGATATAGATGAAGACAGACAGTACGAAAAACAACTATATACATTTATAAAACTGTAGTGCACTGCTGCTAGGTCCATTAATGTTAATAAAAAATTGATTGGCTATTTTATATTATTCTAATGTGACCGTTAAAATTAATGTACATAACATTGAGCTCATGACCAATAAAGGGACAATTAACCAATTAATTTGTTGTATTTTTTATGCAGATAGAGCATGACATTTTAATCAAGCTTTTAATTTTCTCCTAATCACCGATGTTCTTCATTATCTTGTTCGATTAATTGTAAATGCAACAATGTAATTATTGATTCTGTGACATTTATGGTGATAAACCGGTTTATTCTAAAATACAAGTATGCCTAAAGAAATGAAATAAAACGGTCATTTTTATAAAAGGAAATGCAGAATATTAACACATAATAATAAATATTTCTTGTTATAGGCTTACAAATAACAAAAGAGTCAAGTGTAGATCTTAAAAAAATGTGTTTAATGAGATTTTATTAAACATGTGTCTCATCAACTTTACATTAAACAATAGCAACATTTGCCCAAATAAACCATTTTCAATCAATGGCTTTACAATGATATACAATTTCATTCATAGAAACGACAATATTTGCTCAAAGGTAATCCAAAATATAGCAGCTTTTGGATTACAAATAATAATGTAAAGAAAAACACAAATAAAAACTGTATGTTGCACAATCAACCTTCTTGCCCAAAAACCCCCTGGATATAGACTGATCGAGCTTGGACACCCAGAGCATTGTGCTCCAGGTCTGGGTCGATGAATTCACCATATTCATTGTCCAAGCTCTCCATATCTATATCCGGGATTTTTAGGGCAATATTGTGCAACATACAGCAAACCATAAAAATTAAGGAGACTTTGGAGGGGGCGTACTGAAGGACACCACCAGAGATGTCCAAGCAGCGGAAACGGCTCTTCAGCACGCCAAAGGTGCGCTCAATCACAGATCTTGTTGCCTTGTGTGCACGGTTGTCGCGCACCTCTTCCACTCCGTTGGGGTTTTGGACGGGTGTGAACAGCCACGGAAGACACGGATACCCAGAATCACCTGAAAAAAAAAAATAGAGAATTGACATTAGCAATAGGAATGATTAAAATATTTCATATACATATGGTTAAAGCATTGTTTTTAAACCAATGGGCCGTGGCACACTAGTGTGCCATGTCAGAGATCCTCAGGTGTGCCGTGGCTGACAACAGTGCGGTTGTGTACCTCTTTCAAAACTCTAAATATTGGGAGGTATTTGAGGGGATCATCAGGCATCATTTACAACCATGACATTGACATTCATTCACAGACAATCACTATGATTGCTTGTGAATGAGTGTCAATATGTCATGTATATTTTGTAGGAGGCATGGCATGACAGCACAGTACAGTGTGTGTGTGTGTGTGAATATATATATATATATATATATATATATAAACACATATATATATATAAATATAAATAAATATATATATATATATATATATAAACACACATATATATATATATATATATATATATATATCCTGTATAAGGCTACAATGTATGATTTTGTAACATTTTTCAATGTAATAAAGTGTGCCACGGACAATAAAAGGTTTCAAATCACTGGGTTAGAGTATGTAATAGATATTTACCTATCAAGATTCCCTCTGGCATTTGGCCCTCCTGGAACCGATGGTAGATGGCAGAATTCCAGAGGACGAAGGAATCGTGATTGCAGCCAGGGAGTCCAGATCGAACACTCATCACCCTCAACCTGGCGTCACAGATGACCTGGATATTCAGCGAGTGATTGGATTTCCTATCCCGGTAGGGCTCTTCTTCATCCCTGGTAGGCTGCACTAGGATGTGAGTGCAGTCAATGGCCCCCAATACCCTTGGCAATCCAGCTCGATGGTAGAACTGGAGCTTGACAGCATGCCACTCCTCCGGTGTGTTTGGGAAGTGGACATGATGGACTAGGCGTCGGTGCAAAGCATCCAGGACAACCTTCAGATGACGTGAGAAGGTTGTCTGGCTCATACCAACGCCTAGACCTGTCACAGCCTGGAATGACCCAGTTGCCAAGAAATAGAGGACCGCAAGAAGCTTTACCATCCCAGGGATTGCCCTCGTTCTTCTAGTGAGTGGCTCGAGAGAGTCCGCGATCTCGACATAGAGCCTCTCAATAGAGGCCCTATCCAGTCGAAATCGAGGGATCACCTCTCGGTCACTGAGGGCATGGAGCCCAATCCTTGGGTAGAAAACCCTTGGCACTCGCCGGCGTCTTCCATGTTGTATTGCAGCCATCAACACCCGTCTTGCCCTGCGTCTCCTTAATAAAAGCACAAAATTGACAACATTGAGGATGTCCATCCTCAAACCAAGAACCAAACAATAATAATGAAAAGCAGTGATTGAACAGCCCCTTTTATAATGCCTAGTTTCACAGATGTGAACGTTTTCAGTAATTAACTACATTGGTGCAGCAATCATTACCTAAGACATGGCTTGCACATTTTGTTAAGTATCGCGTCATATAACGCTCAATTAAAGTGACTAATTGATCAACTACTAAATACTAGTGACGTATATGTCTTTTTTAACGCGTCATTTGACGAGCACAATACGATGTTCATAATCATATCTTATTGAGCCATTCAGGTGTGTATCACCTGTAAGAAATGCAGGTGTCTGTTTAATTATGAAAATTATTTATTCAAAACACATGAGTATGTTGCTCTAGTTTCAATGTTATTTCATATTTTTCTGTTTGGATGGCAGCTTTATGAAGGTGAAAAAGGTCAGTGATTACTGTGTTTTACTATTAAATATTAGAGAATTAAGAATTTTCAATCCTAAGTAACAAAAAGAATGCTGTGTTGAACATTATGTGAAATATTGTGTTATTCTGGATGTGATTCCTAATAACATTTACAAATCAAATGTATTTTGAAAGTGCAGTTAAACATTGACATGAAGCTGACATTTATAATTGCATTGTAGCTACAAAAAGGGATCCTAGCAAATGACTGAACTAATTTCAATTTATTTTTAAAGTACAAAGTTACACAGTGACATAAAGCCATGAAATTTATAAAGGCATTTTATCTCCAAAAAGGGATACTAGCAACTGACTTAAAAACATTATCAAACATTATCCTAATGATTTACCTTAGCCTCAACGATGCTGCCATCCAAACCAAATCAGAATTCATATAATGCCGATGTAAATTTGCATGTGTTTTGGATAATTGATTGATAGTCTAATTTGTATTGTGTGTAATTAAATAATAGCCTCTTTTGTATTGTGTATAATTAATTGATAGCATTATTGATGTGCATTGTTTCGAATATTTTGCTATCCTTTGTGTTCATGTGTTTTTCATTTTCAAAATTATAACATTTGCTGTGCATTGTTTTCATTCTTTTCCTATCCTTTGTGTGCATGTGTTTTTCATGTTCAAAATTATAACATTTGCTGTGCATTGTTTTCATTCTTTTCATATTCTTTGTGTGCATGTGTTTTTCATTTTCAAAATGGAACAATTGCTGTGCAGTGTTTTCATTCTTTTCCTATCCTTTGTGTGCATGTGTTTTTCATTTTCAAAATTATAACATTTGCTGTGCATTGTTTTCATTCTTTTCCTATCCTTTGTGTGCATGTGTTTTTCATTTTCAAAATGGAAAAATTGCTGTGCATTGTTTTCATTCTTTTCCTATCCTTTGTGTGCATGTGTTTTTCTTTTTCAAAATTATAACAATTGCTGTGCATTGTTTTCATTCTTTTGTCATCCTTTGTGTGCATGTGTTTTTCAGTTCCATAAACTCTAACAAGTGGCAAAAAAAAATATATATTTTCCATTGTTTTATTAGGTGACATGATTGACTCGAGCCCATTGACTACTATAGGATCCGCGACCTCTGAGGCGGCGCATTGAAAATGAGGTACGCTGCGTCGGATACGACGCGAGCGTAAGTGGTCATTTTTTGATAACTATCAGAAAGCTTCTAATTGTGTTGAATAGCAGGGCGAAAGCATTGGAATCCGCAAGTTTTCCAGAGGTTTTCTATTCGAATCGATCTGTGTCGAATTGAGAGCGCCGAATCGTATGTTACGTCACCAAAAATCAACTTCGGCCGATTTAGACACTTTGATAACTGAGGCGAAGCCAGTTCGCGACGTGTACGACGCAGATTTTCGGCCGATTTCAAGTAGACCTTTTGATAACTACCCCCCACTGTTTCTTTGTAAAAAAACTTACTATAACAATTATAATTGTTCACACCTGTTATTTGTCATATGCACTGCCTATAAAAGGTGGAGTTGAGTTATGTATTAATCACTTGGCTTGAGAAAGGGCAGAAGCCCGAAACGTCGCCTGTATTTCACTGCTTGTAAGAAAAATGCTTTAAACTTCATTTGGTGTGCTGCAGCCATTTCTATTTTGGATATATATATATATATATATATATATATATATATATATATATATATATATATGTGTGTGTGTGTATATATCTATACTATTCTCGCATTTGTTACGCGTCCGTCGGTGTCGCCAGTTGCGCACGTATCCTCAAAGGAATGTTGGCTGCACGAGACAGCCAAAAGACTGTTGGATGCGCACAGCGGCATCCAGGTGGATTCCTGAAAATGGAGGGTGGTGAAAGAACCGCCTTATCCTGATGAAAAATCAGAAAAGGAGACTCACAAGAAAGAGCAGACAATTCAGAAACTCTTCTAGCTGAAGAGATAGCCAAAAGAAACAACACTTTCCAAGAAAGTAGTTTAATATCCAAAGAATGCATAGGCTCAAAAGGAGGAGCCTGCAAAGTCTTCAAAACCAAATTAAGACTCCAAGGAGGAGAAATTGATTTAATAACAGGCTTGATAAGAGCCAAAGCCTGAACAAAATAGTGAATATCAGGAAATTTAGAAATCTTTCTCTGAAATAAAACAGAAAGAGCGGAGATTTGACCTTTCAAGGAACTTGCCGACAAACCTTTATCCAAACCA
Source organism: Bombina bombina (assembly GCF_027579735.1). NCBI lineage: Eukaryota > Metazoa > Chordata > Amphibia > Anura > Bombinatoridae > Bombina > Bombina bombina. Next base: position 282,638,663 of record NC_069507.1, on the reverse strand, counting down.
ACCTGAAGAAACTGTAAAATTCTAGGAATTCTAAAAGAATGCCAGGAGAATTTATGAGCAGAACACCATGAAATGTAGGTCTTCCAAACTCGATAATAGATCTTCCTTGAAACAGATTTATGATCCTGTAGCATAGTATTAATCTGAGTCAGAAAAACCTACATGACTAAGCACTAAGCATTCAATTTCCATACCTTCAAATTTAACGATTTGAGATCCTGATAGAAAAACAGCCCTTGAGACAGAAGGTCTGGTCTTAGAGGAAGTGGCCAAGGCTGGCAACTGGACATCCGGACAAGATTTGCATACCAAAACCTGTGAGGCAACGCTGGTGCTATCAGAAACACATACAATTGTTCCATAATGATATTGGAGATCACTCTTGGAAGAAAAACTAGAGGCTGAAAGATATAAGCAGGTTGGTAAAACCAAGGAACTGCTAAAGCCTCCACCATCTCTGTCTGAGGATGCCTGGACCTGGATAGGTACCTGGGAAGCTTCTTGTTTAGATGAGAAGCCATCAGATCTATTTCTGGAAGACCCCACATCTGTACAATCTGATAAAAATACATCTGGAGAGACCACTCCCCCGGATGTAAGGTCTGACGGCTGAGATAATCCGCTTCCCAATTGTCTACACCTGGGATATGCACCGCAAAGATTAGACAAGAGCTGGATTCCGCCCAAGAAAGTATCCGAGATACTTCTTTCATTGCTAGGGGACTGCGAGTCTGTAATGTAACAAGTATTCCTCTAGCTTCTATGAGAGTATTGAATCTGCAGATCTAAATATGCTTTTAATTTTCAGAGAGGAGGAATAAGAGGTAATGTCCCTTTAAGGTGAACCTGATTATTTGGTTACAGGAGAGTATGAGTAAGTCCTGTAATATTTGGCTAAGGTTGAATATCACTTATATGAGGCTTGAAAGAAAGAGCTGTTAATCTCTTGTACCTGTCACTTTAAATCCGGTAGCTCTCAGTGCTGCGTGTGGTTCAGTTCGTTTGCAGCGTGAGCTTGAGGGTGTGAGTGAGCTGGCCAATCCGATCTGAGCTGGAGACTTGCAGCTTGCGACAGAGGGTGAAAGATTAGTCGAGCACGATCGTAAGGTGCGGGTGTGACGTCAGAGTAGAGGTGTGTGACTGAGCACCAATCGGGTGCGAGAAAAAATGGGAGCTCCGTAACTGAGTTTTCAACAAGAAATAAAGTCTTTTAACAGATGCGGTAGTGACCGCAGATTTGGTAGGTACTGTTGTTGAATGAGCTTGACAGGAGTGGAGGGGTTTCTTGAGGTACGATGAGATAGATGCCAGAAACCAAACAAGCAAAAAATGATGTTAGGCTGTATTAAGAGATTCCTTCTTCTTAGCTGATGGAAACCAACGATATAACAGCAAGTTGTTGAATACTGGATACAGGATGGTCTTTGGCTCTGAGAGCTAGGTAGTAATCCAATGTATAGGTATAGATCAAGTCTTCAGACTTATAATAAGCAAGTGAACGCTACAACTTTGCTACACATTTGAAAAAATTTGACAGGGTGAGCTAGGAATTGTGGGAGTTTATAGAGCAGGTCTTAAAGGGACATACCATGCTGGAATATACGTTACAGAGTCCCACCCTGATGATTTACATATGCCACAGTTGTGACATTGTCTGTCTGAAAACAAATGAATGGTTCTCTCTTTAACAGAGGCCAAACCTGAAGAGCCCTGAAAATAGCACGGTTTTAAAATATTGATTGGTAACCTCGCCTCTTGAGGTTTCCAAACTCCTTGTCCTGTCAGAGATCCCCAGACAGCTCCCCAACCTGGAGCTGTTGCTAGGCCAAATGGAAGAGCAACAAATTGGTAATGCTTGTCTAGAAAAGAGAATCTCAGAAACCGATGAATCGGAATGTGAAGATATGCATCCTGCAAGTTTATCATGGACATATAATGAATGACCTTGCTGAAAAAAAAGGCAGAATAGTCCTTATAGTCTACATCTTGAAAGTTGGGACTCATACAAAATGATTCAAAAACTTCAGATCCAGAACTGGCCTGAATTAATTTTCTTTCTTTGGGAAAAAGAATAGATTTGAATAAAACCCCAGACCCTGTTCCTGAAACGGAACTGGTATGATTACCCCTGAAAACTCTAGATCGGAAACACACTTCAGAAAAGCCTGAGCCTTCACCGGATTTGCTGGAACGTGCGAGAGAGAAAAAAATCTTCTCACAGGAGGTCTTACTTTGAATCCTATTCGATACCCTTGAGAGACAATACTCTGAATCCACTAATTTTGAACAGAATCTGCCCCCCACCAGCTGAACTGGATCGAGGGCCGCACCTTCATGCAGACTTGGGGGCTGGCTTTGGTTTCTTTAAAGGCTTGGATTTATTCCAACTTGAAGAAGGTTTCCAATTGGAACCAGGGTCGTTAGGGAAAAGATTGGTTTTCTGTTCCTCATTCTGTCGAAAAGAACGAAAACGATTAGAAGCATTAGATTTACCCTTAGATCTTTTATCTTGAGGCAAAAAAACTCACTTCCCCCCAGTGATAGTTGAAATAATTGAATCCAACTGAGAACCAAATAAATTGTTACCTTAGAAAGAAAGAGATAGTAATCTAGACTTAGATACCATGGGGCATATGTATCAAGCTCCGTATGGAGCTTGATGCCCCGTGTTTCTGGCGAGTCATCAGACTCGCCAGAAACAGCAGTTATGAAGCAGCGGTCACAAAGACCGCTGCTCCATAACCTGTCCGCCTGCTCTGAGCAAGCGAACAGACATCGCCGGAAATCAACCCGATCGAGTACGGTCGGGTTGATTGACACTCCCCTGCTGGTGGCTAATTGGCCGCGAGTCTGCAGGGGGCGGCGTTGCACCAGCAGCTCTTGTGAGCTGCTGGTGCAATGCTGAATATGGCAATCGTATTGCTCGCCGTATTCAGTGAGGTCTGGCGGACCTGATCCACAGTGTCGGATCAGGTCCGCCAGACCTTGATAACTATAGGCCCATGTCAGCATTCCAAGATTTGAGCCATAACGCTCTTCTAGATAAAATAGCTAAAGACATAAATTTAACATACATTTTGATGATATCAAAAATGGCATCACAGATAAAATGATTAGCATGTTGAAGCAAACAAACAATGCTAAACAAATCAGGATCTGTTTCCTGTCTAAAAGATCTTTAAAAGAAGTACTGTCTTCCATAGGAATAGTAGTACGTTTGGCAAGAGTAGAAATAGCCCCATCAACTGTTGGGGATTTTTTCCCAAAACTCTAATTTAGCCACTGGAAAAGGTTAACCTAGAAGAAGGAATGAAAGAAGTACCATGCTTAATCCATTCCTTAGCAATCACATCAGAAATAGCATCAGGAACTGGAAAAACTCCAGGAGTAACCACAGGAGGTTTATAAACAGAATTTAAACGTTTACTAGTTTTGATATCAAGAGGACTAGACTCCTCAATATCCAAAGTAACCAACACTTCTTTTAACAAGGAACGAATATACTAAATCTTAAAAAGATAAATAGATTTGTCAGTGTCAATGTCTGAGGTAGGATCTTCTGAATCAAAGAGATCCTCATCAGAGGTGGATATTTCAGTATGTTGTCGGTCATTAGAAATTTAATCAATTTTATGAGAAGTTTTAAAAGACCTTTTACGTTTATTAGAAGGCGGAATAGCAGACAAAGCCTTTGGTATCGCATCAGCAATATAATTTTTCATATCAACAGGGATATCATGTACATTAGATGTTGAAGGAACAACAGAAACTGTACTAGTACTGATGGAAACGTTTTCTGCGTGCAAAAGCTTATCATGACAACTGTTACATACTACAGCTGGAGATACAATCTCAGCTAACTTACAACAAATACACTTAGCTTTGGTAGAACTGTGATCAGGCAGCAGGTTTCCAACAGTTGCTTCTGAGACAGGATCAGATTGAGACATCTTAAAAAATGTAAAAGAAAAAACAACATTAAAGCAAAATTTACAATTTCCTTATATGGCAGTTTCAGGAATGGGAAAAAATGTAAACAGCATAGCCCTCTGAGCATATAGAAGGCAAAAGGCATATAGGAAGTAAAGTGAAACATAATCTACATTTTTTGGCGCCAAGAATGGCGCACAATGCAAAAGGAAGTTTAAAAAAATTTTCGGCGCCAACAATGTCCGGAAATGACGCAACTCGCGTCAAAACTGATGCAACATCGTGCAAGGAAACCTGGCGTCAACTAAGAACCCTGAAATGACGAACTTGCGTCATCAAAGACGTACCTTCGCGCCAAAAAAAAATTTGCGCCAAGAATGATGCTATAAATAACAGCATTTTACGGCCTTGCGAGCCTAATTTTGCCTGCGAAATTTAGAAAAAACTTTCAATTTGAAAAAAAAGACTATACCAGGTAAGAAAAATAACTTCCTAAAACATGCTTCCCAAACTGAAACGGACAGTCTGCAAAAGGAAATATACATAGACCTAACTCATGGCAAATATAAGTAAAATACATATATTTAAAACTTTATATTAATACATAAAGCGCCAAAATATAGCTGAGAGTGTCTTAGATAATGAAAACATACTTACTGAAAGACACCCATCCACATATAGCAGATAGCCAAACCAGTACTGAAAGCTATCAGCAGAGGTAATGGTATATAAAGAGTATATCGTCGATCTGAAAAGGGAGGTAGGAGATGAATCCCTACGACCGATAACAGAGAACCTTTGAAAAGATTTCCCGTGAGGGAAACCATAAAATCAATAGGCGATACTCTCTTCACGTCCCTCTGACAAACACTGTACTCTGAGAGGAATTGGGCTTCAGAATGCTTAGAAGCGCATATCATAGAAGAAATCATAAAAATCAAGCACAAACTTACTTCACCCCCTCCATAGGAGGCAAAGTTTGTAAAACTGAATTGTGGGTGTGGTGAGGGGTGTATTTATAGGCGTTATGAGGTTTGGGAAACTTTGCCCCTCCTGGTAGGATTGTATATCCCATACGTCACTAGCTCATGGACTCTTGCCAATTACATGAAAGAAAAGAATGCCTGCAGCAGTTAACTGGTGTCTTTTAAAATAACTTTTTTTAAACTGAGCAGCTAAATCAACAAGCTCCTCTCAGCAGATATCCCAGGCTCCCACCAACCACCAATGTATCTGCAAAAAGGCTGCCTGCAGCAGTTAACTGGTCTGGAGTACTTTACAATAACTGTTTAAAGCAGCTAAATAAAGGAGCTCCTCTTAGCAGATATCCCTCCCTCCAGTCCCACCATCCACCAATAAGTATCCAAAAAGGCTTCCTTCCTGCAGCAGTTAAATATAGCAGTCAGATAAACTAAAAAGTAAAACCTAATAATATGCAGGTTCCCTGCCTATCTGCAGCAGTTAACTGCTTTTTTTTTAACTAACTTTTTACTAGTATTAACAACTAGTAAAATGAGTCTGCACTTGTCTCTGCTAACTAAACCCATCTCGTCTCTGCTAACTAAATGAGCTCCTCTCAGCTCAAAGACTAGCCTGCACTGCGATTTTGCGCCAATGAGGGTGAGGAGGAGCCTCGTTGCCCATCGGCACATGACCTGAGTGATGACGTCTGCCTCTCACTCACACAGCATAAACTGTGTGATTAGGGAAGCATAGGGCATAAGTGCAAAGTGGTATGCCAGGCATCTAGACTCTACCGCACGTGCGGATAAAAAAAAAAAAAGGCTTTTCCCCCCCCCCAAACAGTCTGGCTTGGACCTTTTTTGGCTGAGTGAATAAATATAATTTTCCAATAGGGGGGCTATTGTATTTTCTTCTTTTGTCCCTGTGGGTTCACATGCGCCTGTGCGCCTATGGAGGAGCCTCCACTGACCCCAATTACATCAACTAAGTTACAATTAAAATAAAAAATAGTGCCCCACCAACCTCTGACCTCATGTGTGTGTGTGTGTGTTTATATATATATATATATATATATATATACATATATATATATATATATATATATATACAGTATATATATATATATAAATATATATATATATATATACTGTGACGGACCGACTGGTACCCCGAATGAGTACCCCTTTATCCAGAGCAATCCTTGCTGAGACCGGGGTAAAGCCACGGTTGTATCTCCCCCAGCTTGGCTGGTCTCAGTGGGCTCCCAGGCAGGTAGCGTCCCCTCTGCCTGTCTGCTTCTAGGCAGAAATAAATCCCTCTGCCTGGCTGCTTCTAGGCAGGAATAGATTCCTCTGCCTCAGGATAGTGGGACCAGAGGTATCGTTGCCGAGACTGGGGTCAAGCCAGCGGCTGTATCTCCCCCATCTTGGCTGGTCTCAGTGGGCTCCCAGGCAGGTAGCAACCCCTATTCCTGTCTGCTTCTAGGCAGGAATAGATCCCACTGCCTCACTGCTCCTTTCAGGCAGGTAACATCCCCTCTGTCTCACTCCTTTCTTCAGGTAGGTATTGATTCCTTTCCCTGCACGGTCTTTAAAAAGACAATTGGAGCTCACAAGGCAAGTGTCAGGGTGCCAGGAATCAGACTGAGACGAGAAGTGCAAAAATAATCACACCTTTATTAATAGCAAAAAATAATAAAAAGTCCACAAGTCAAATAACAAGCCAGGAGTCAAAACCAGAGCTGGTAGTCAGACGAGACGAGTCTGGAGCCAAAGCGAATAGTCAGACGAGCCGGAATCAGGAACAAGGAAAATAGCAGAGTCAGGAACAAGCCAGAGATCAGGAACCAGGAAGGACGTCAGGCAGCCAGGTAATATATAGGAACTCTCACAAACAGGTCTGAGACAACGCAAAGGCAAAGCATACTGAACAGAGGCCCTTTAAATAATAAGGGATGACATCACAATTCGGAGACTGCATCCTGTCTCACACGGATGATGCACACCAGTCTGGCCATAAAAGGAAGTGCAGGAAATAAGCAGCATCCCCCACAATGCACCATAGTCAGCAAAAGAGGTGAGTAAAATGGTTGCCAGCAGCACATGGCAAACAAAACAGGGAAAAAACCTTGACACTTGGTCCATACATTGTGTATACTTACCAACTGATGTCTTTAAAAGTCATCACAGGAGTCAATGCCAGAGACATATGATGTATAATTTACCTATGATAATAAAATATATTTTATATTTGATATAGTTATTTCTTGAACAATCCTAATATGTTCGCCCAATTTCATTTTACTAAAAGTGTCACATTTTCGCAATGCTCCTCTATAACTTATAGTATTTACCTTCTGAAGTGGCGGTTAATGATGTTGGCTCTGACATTGACCCCCTCATCCCGGAATGGGGAATGTCCTCCTCATCTTGTTGGAGGGCTAGGGGCACCTGGACTTCCTGCAGCATCCCAGCCTACTGAGCTATGTTATGAAGGACGCTGCAGGCTATAATGATCTTAGCCATCTTACTAGGGCTGTATTGGAGGGCTCCTCCAGACCTATCCAGACATCAAAAGTGCATTTTGAGGAGCCCAAACATCCATTCCACTACAGCCCTAGTTCGCTTGTGCGCCCGATTGTAGGGCACTTGTGCCTCGTCTGTGGGGTTACGTAATGGTGTAATGAGCCAATTCCGGCTCATGTAACCCGAATCACCTATAAATAATTAACATTACGAAATGTCAATATTACAAATATCTGATAAATAATATTATTAAAAAATACATTTGTGGGGGCGTGTCCGGGCTAAGGTCCAAGATGGCCGCTAAACTGGGAGCTCTGCAATACAGTTTTACATCCTGCCTGTAATCTGCTCACTACATAGCCATCCAGCAAGAATCTCTACCTTAAGATGCAGGGGACATTTGGCTGAATGGACTGATATAAACATTTTCTAAAATATAACAGGACTTCCCAGTCTGGACCGCTGCGGGTCCCTGGCGGCTCCTAAGGAGAGGGATCCCAGCTCCCCCCCCCCCCCGGGGAACCGGGTAATCAGAGCATACAGTGACATTCTGCTCATTATGTACAACATGGAGGAGGACTTTTACTTTAAAATTCAAGCTCTATTTGCTGAGTCTGAGCGGCAGATGCACCGCAGATTTGACCGGCTCATGAAACTAATGGAGGCCCCTGTGACACAGCCTTGTGAACTCAGAAGGGTGGAAGTGACAGCTCCAAGCACTATGAATGGAGGCCCGCGGCTGCGGGATGTCAGCACACTTACCGGAGCCACCGATGTTGGCAACCTGGAAACTCCTGGAGTACTGGACCCGCCTAGGATGGAAACAGCTGGGGCGGCAGTGGTTATTAACGCCACACAAGAAATTGCAGAGGCCCACCTAGGTTGCTCTATTGGAATCACCCAGATGGCTGTCGCTTACCTGGACACATGGGGGAGACCGGCCAGCTCCCCAGCGAAAGGCCTTCCGGGAGGACGCTGGGTGCTGGTGGCCCGCTGCCTTGGATTTCTATAGAGGTTGCGGCCTGGGGTAATGGCGCACGTTGGAGTGCAAGATGGATCTGATTCCCGAGGTGCCCGGAGGCCTCCCGGGCCTCGGTGTTGTTACAAAAGTCGGGGTTGGGTAAAAGTAACAGGCATAATGACATCCGTTGGCCTGACAGGCCTGACCTAACCCCACCTCAAGACTGCTTCTTTTTTGAACTTGGAGTTCATATACTCCATAGAGAACTGACATATCTGATGCCGAGATGTAATTAATATTTGTAATACTGCTGTGTTTCTGGGTTTGATGTGAGGCGGGCCTATATTTATATTTACATATGGATCGTTACCCCATGAGATATAGAGAAAGATGGCTAGCCGAAATAGATTTTGCCCAAACATCAGATTAATATTTTGATAGAGACTCTGAATGGAACCTGGGACTCAAGTAGGTGATAATAGTCCTCCTCCCCCCAATTCACATCCACTATACTGCAGGTCCGATAGAGGCCTGCACCCCCCCCCCCCCCCCCATCAGAAGGTAGTGCTCATTGAGACTCTGATATAGCTATATTAGATATAGGGGAAATTTTAATATTTATAAGCTCCTTTTAGTTAGCAAAAGTCGCTTTATTTTCGTTTTCCTTTGCTTTTGGGAGAAATAGTTATTCAGCTCTGTAGATAAGCTATCATAAAAGAAAGTGTACAATTTCCACAGCTCTCTGTGTATTATTCACTGTGGGATTGCATGTGTGAAACCACTAGGCTATTGCTAGGACAAGCATGTTTAGAGGAGGCAACATAGTTTTAGTATACCGTTTATAAATTACCCCACCAATTAGAATTAGCTGTAAACAGGTTTCCCATTGGGGTGATGCTCCACATCCTGTTTGCAATTAGTATATTGTATATAGCAGTGATTTTTAACCTTTTTTTTGCCGTGGCACACTTTTTTACATTAAAAAATCCTGTGGCACACCACCATCCCAAAATTTAAAAAAAAATCACACATTGTAGCCTAATACAGCATATATATATACACATACACACAAACACACACATACTGTATGTATTGTGCTGTTATGCCATGCCTCCTACAAACTACCCCTGCACTGGGATTAAAAAACAAGCAAAGTTTAAAAAATATGTCACACTGTTGTCAGTCTGCCGTGGCACACCTGAGGATCTCTCACGGCACAGTAGTGTGCCACGGCACACTGGTTGAAAAACACTGGTATATAGGTATGTTTTGATGTCTCACCCATAATATATAAGACTCCTTGATTCATTTGTCCAAAGGGCCAGGGAAGATGCACCGTTATCCAGGTATTGTTTGTTATTATAGAGCCTAGAGATTATATAACTAAAAGCATCTTGCTGTTATTGGTTTTTTTTATTTTTATTTTGGACATATTTATATATCTCAGAGCCTTAGTTATGCTTCAACTGCTAGGAAGTCCATATTTAGCATCCACGAGCCCAGTTTACTTATTGCAGAGGTTATTAGGTGGCCTATCAGTTTTAGATTAGGTATTTAGATAGGGACTCAGTTAATAGCTCAGATGGGGGCTGTGGCTTTGAAACTGTCTAATGATCTCTGTTATTGATACACCTTAATAATGTGCATATTTATCTGCAGGCTCTATTAATTGAATGTATATGACAGCAATAATCTTTATTAGCTTGTTATTTAGGGGACAAGAATGTTTTACTCTAAGCTGGTCAGATGTAATTGGCTTTGAATATCTATGTAGGGTAACCCATGTTAATTATATAGGTCTGCTCCCCCTATATATACTCTTGACACACTTGATATCACTATATAGCGCCTTAAATATGCCAGAGTTACAGGGATAGAGTCTTAGACTTACAGCTATAACCCCCTCTAACATCAAGAGATCCCCTTTTATAGTAAGAATGTTAGTTATAAAATAGGTTGTTTTCTTATCCTTATATCCTACGCTACCTATGTGTTTGTACTGTGGATATCTAAAGACCCACCTCTTTCTTCCAGATTTCCTACAAAAAAGATAGTTCTCATAATTAACTATTATTAAGAACCTTATTCCACGTTATAAGGTTTAACTTATGTATAAAAGGAGGTACTGCTCATGGCCTTCTATATTTCCTACTGTTTGTTTATAGCTCCAAGACATGCCTATGTATTAAGTGCACAATAATTAATGTACGTGTATAGGTGTGTTGCCATGAAAATATATATTGATACTTATGTATGTCATTGTTACCTCAATAAAAAGTATTTAAAAAAAAAATACATTTGTAGAAAGAAAAAGAAAATGATACAATGCATTTGTGCATACAAAAATCACATATACTCCATGAAATTAAAATAAGGGTTAAACGTTTACATAACCTAGCTAAAATGTTGATATGTAATAAACTTTAATTGCTCTGCTAGTGACTTTGAAAGACTCTAAAACATAACTGATGTAGACGGTAGTTTAGCTGTTTGCTGATTTTAAAGAGCTACACCGTCCCTTTAAAAGTATTGTCAAGGCTATGAGCTGCTACATATCTGTTTGGAGCTAAAACTAGACATTTGCTGAAAGACAAATGGTTAAACAACATTCTATATCTGCACATTTTGCACATTACACAAACAGAACTGTTTGAGAACATTACACATTACATTGGCAATTGTCTAACTTCTGAACCATGCTGTGCACAAGTAATCACCAACGAGCCACCCGTGGGGAAAATGTCTGTCCTCAAACTGTTGCCAGAGTGAGGACTGCCTGAGGATATGGGCGTCATGACTGGCCCCCCAAAAATATGCAAACACATTCATAATTCTCATCTGTGCGTTGCAAACTAACTGCACTTTTAAACTATGACATTGTTTGCGATTTCGGAAGGGACCCTCCGCTGCTGGATCCTGCAGAGCAATATGGGTGCAATCTATTGATCCCAAAACATTTGGCATTTCAGCTATTCCATGAAATTCCTTCTTGAGTTGCCTCCAATCGTCCTCATTTTGAGGGAATCCTACGAAAAGCCTACAAATTCTTGTCATGGCGTTTAGAACCCTTTCGAAAACCACAGAGAAGGTACCCTGAGACAACCCAGATATGTACCCCTCTACGGACTGAAAGCTTCCAGACGCCAGGACATGTATGCAGCAAAGCATCTTGGACATGCCAGGGATTGCAGTGCGCACACGTCTGCGTGACTCCAGATGAGGCTTTAGTACATCATAAAGGTTCAATAGCTGCTGTCTATTAAGCCTATATTTGTCAAAAACCTCTGCATTGCTCATGTTATCCAAGGTAAGCCTCACCCTGTGAATGGGAGGAGCCCTAATCCTCAGGCATTCCACATGCTCCTCTGCGAGACGCCGGGCACACCTGAGTCTGTTGTACATAACTTGTCCAACAGCACCAACACAATCTAACTGGGGGTTATCCATATTTGCAAAGCCAAGCAGCACAAGCCAAATAGCAAACACACAGGAAGTAACAAGGTATGAAAACACACAAAAGTGATTTCATACAATGTCGATCACAAGGGACGTATTGGCCATGGTGTTTGGGTGATTTGTAGTTCAAAATGTCTAATGGTAGCGTGTTTGTAATAATTGCAGATTGTATCTGAGTGGCGCAAATGCTTTCAAAGTGGGCGTTTTTATATTTTGTGTTTGTTGAAATTTTGTTTTTCCCCAATAAATCATAATGTGAAAGTGTAAAATATAACATATACAGTGCATCTTTGTAATGTTTGTTCATATGCGTAATAAATACTTATTAAACGCGATGTTATATTAAAAAACACAAGTCCACACTAACATGATTGAAAGTGCATACTTGTCTATAATGTGTGCGTAGACATGGCATAGAATCTGATTGAGCAATGTCGCTGCAATATTGTAAGTAAAGGCTGACATAAATAATATTGTATATATAAGTGATTGGCGAGATCTCAATATTTTACGTGTCCCATTGAAATTGCAATAATAATGAAGATCTTCCAAACCTCTCATCTATGTATATATGTAATATTGAGTGAGAAACTAATAAAAGGGGCAGTAAAGTCCAAATTCTGGAATCTGTATGGTTGAAGCTAACAATGATGTCATCATATTAGCTACATGCCTGTCTAATTTGCAAATCTTCGTTCTCTTGTTGTATCTTACAACATTCTTATTGTGTGCTGATTAAAAATATAAATGTGTGCATTGTTGTTGTGTGATGCGTGTTATGTACATCTATGTATGTATTGTGATTCTCTCCCACATATGCTGATTTATATAAAGCAGTATAGCATTGTTGTTGTGTGATGTGTGTTATGTACATCTATGTATGTATTGTGATTCTCTCCCACATATGCTGACTTATATAAAGCAGTATAGCATTGTTATTGTGTGATGTGTGTTATGTACATCTATGTATGTATTGTGATTCTCTCCCACATATGCTGACTTATATAAAGCAGTATAGCATTGTTGTTGTGTGATGTGTGTTATGTACATCTATGTATGTATTGTGATTCTCTCCCACATATGCTGATTTATATAAAGCAGTATAGCATTGTTATTGTGTGATGTGTGTTATGTACATCTATGTATGTATTGTGATTCTCTCCCACATATGCTGATTTATATAAAGCAGTATAGCATTGTTGTTGTGTGATGTGTGTTATGTACATCTATGTATGTATTGTGATTCTCTCCCACATATGCTGACTTATATAAAGCAGTATAGCATTGTTGTTGTGTGATGTGTGTTATGTACATCTATGTATGTATTGTGATTCTCTCAACATATGCTGATTTATATAAAGCAGTATAGCATTGTTGTTGTGTGATGTGTGTATGTACATCTATGAATGTATTGTGATTCTCTCCACATATGCTGATTTATATAAAGCAGTATAGCATTGTGTTGTGTGATGTGTGTTATGTACATCTATGTATGTATTGTGATTCTCTCCCACATATGCTGATTATATAAAGCAGTATAGCATTGCTGTTGTGTGATGTGTGTTATGTACATCTATGTATGTATTGTGATTCTCTCCCAACATATGCTGATTTATTTAAAGCAGTATAGCATTGTTGTTGTGTGATGTGTTATGTACATCTATGTATGTATTGTGATTCTCTCCCACATATGCTGATTTATATAAAGCAGTATAGCATTGTTATTGTGTGATGTGTTATGTACATCTATGTATGTATTGTGATTCTCTCACACATATGCTGATTTATATAAGCAGTATAGCATTGTTGTTGTGTGATGTGTGTTATGTACATCTATGTATGTATTGTGATTCTCCTCCACATATGCTGATTTATATAAAGCAGTATAGCATTGTTGTTGTTGATGTGTGTTATGTACATCTATGTATGTATTGTGATTCTCTCACACATATGCTGATTTATATAAAGCAGTATAGCATTGTTGTTGTGTGATGTGTGTTATGTACATCTATGTATGTATTGTGATTCTCTCCCACATATGCTGATTTATATAAAGCAGTATAGCATTGTTGTTGTGTGATGTGTGTTATGTACATCTATGTATGTATTGTGATTCTCTCCCACATATGCTGATTTATATAAAGCAGTATAGCATTGTTGTTGTGTGATGTGTGTTATGTACATCTATGTATGTATTGTGATTCTCTCCCACATATGCTGATTTATATAAAGCAGTATAGCATTGTTGTTCCTTCCAAAAAAGCGACAGCTCTAATATTTACTAATGATATCTTATCATGATACGGAATTTCTAATGGTATATTATGTTAAAATCCTGATCTTAAAGGGACACTACAGCTATAATTTATCTTTCATGATTCAGACAGAGAATACAATGTTAAACAACCTTCCAATGTACTTCTATGATGTAAATCTGTTCATTGTTTATATATCCTTAGTTGAAGAGATAGCAATGCACATGGGTGAGCCAATCACAGAAGGCATCTATGTGCAGCCACCAATCATCATCTGCTGAGCTTATCTAGATATGCTGTTCATCAAAGGATATGAAGAGAATAAATCAAATGATGTAATAGACGTAAATGAGACAACTGTAACTGTAAAATTGCCAACTCTTTCTGTATCATGAAATATAAATATGTTGTTTTATGTCCGTTTAAATGAGTGTTCATTCTTGAAACTGATTTCGTATTGGTGATAATACCAATGATTGTGAATTATAGTTGATGTAATGTAATTTCCTAAATGATTGTGACCTTGTACGGATGTTCACACAAGTAAATCACATAACTCCAGTGTCAAATAGTATATTTTGTGATCTATTTGTCATTGCGGGACCTACACAAGAATGAATGAATTAGCGCACACCGTAGACCGCCCATATTACGAGTTTAAAAAGATAAAATTATTGTGTGCATTACGGAAAGAGGCCGATCGCGTGCACGAGCACGTATTCCCCATAGAAGTCAATGGAGGAGAGAAATTGAAAGAAAAAAACTTCCAACAATCCTGTTGAGCAAAGTGAAGTGATGTCATTCTGTGAAAAAGTACCTGAAATCGTGATAATTTCATAATTAAAATATGTTTTGTGAACGTAATCTGCTGTACGTATATTGTTTGTATATAGTGAATTATGTATGTGATGATATTTGTACGGAGATGTAGCTAAATGAGTGTATGTTCATGTAGGTTTATGTAAGTCAATGTAAAATGGGTTTGTGTGCATTTATTTTCTAACACCCGAGATCTCATATCTTTTATCCCCTATATTTAAAAAAAAACTATAATAATTTATTGCACAGTGTTTGTATGAGTGTAAGTGTACTTTGTATAATAATTTATTGTACAGTGTTTATATGAGTGTAAGTGTACTTTGTATAATAATTTATTGTGCAGTGTTTGTATGAGTGTAAGTGTACTTTGTATAATAATTTATTGTACAGTGTTTGTATGAGTGTAAGTGTACTTTGTATAATAATTTATTGTACAGTGTTTATATGAGTGTAAGTGTACTTTGTATAATAATTTATTGTACAGTGTTTATATGAGTGTAAGTGTACTTTGTATAATATTTTATTGTACAGTGTTTGTATGAGTGTAAGTGTACTTTGTAAAATAATTTATTACAGTGTTTATATGAGGGTAAGTGTACTTTGTATAATAATTTATTGTACAGTGTTTGTATGAGTGTAAGTGTACTTTGTATAATAATTTATTGTACAGTGTTTATATGAGTGTAAGTGTACTTTGTATAATAATTTATTGCACAGTGTTTATATGAGTGTAAGTGTACTTTGTATAATAATTTATTGTACAGTGTTTATATGAGTGTAAGTGTACTTTGTATAATAATTTATTGTACAGTGTTTATATGAGTGTAAGTGTACTTTGTATAATAATTTATTGTACAGTGTTTATATGAGTGTAAGTGTACTTTGTATAATAATTTATTGTGCAGCGTTTATATGAGTGTAAGTGTACTTTGTATAATAATTTATTGTACAGTGTTTATATGAGTGTAAGTGTACTTTGTATATAATTTATTGTACAGTGTTTGTATGAGTGTAAGTGTACTTTGTATAATAATTTATTGTGCAGTGTTTTTATGGAGTGTAAGTGTACTTTGTATAATAATTTATTGTACAGTGTTTGTATGAGTGTAAGTGTACTTTGTATAATATATTATTGTACAGTGTTTATATGAGTGTAAGTGTACTTTGTATAATACTTTATTGTACAGTGGTTTATTATGAGTGTAAGTGTACTTTGTATAATATTTATTTTTTCAGTGTTTATATGAGTGTAAGTGTACTTTGTATAATAATTTATTGTACAGTGTTTGTTATGAGTGTAAGTGTACTTTGTATCAATAATTTATTGTACAGTGTTATATGAGTGTAAGTGTACTTTGTATAATAATTTATTGTACAGTGTTTGTATGAGTGTAAGTGTACTTTGTATAATAATTTATTGTACAGTGTTTATATGAGTGTAAGTGTACTTTGTATAATATTTATTGTACAGTGTTTATATGAGTGTAAGTGTACTTTGTATAAATAATTAATTGTACAGTGTTTGTATGAGTGTAAGTGTACTTTGTATAATAATTTATTGCACAGTGTTTGATATGAGTGTAAGTGTACTTGTGTATAATAATTTATTGGAGCAGGTGGTTTATATGAGTGTAAGTGTACTTTGTATAATAATTTATTGTGCAGTGTTTATATGATGAGAAGTGTAACTTTGTATAATAATTTATTGTACAGTGTTTGTTATGAGTGTAAGTGTACTTTGTATAATAATTTAATTGTGCAGTGTTTATATGAGTGTAAGTGTACTTTGTATAATAATTTATTGTACAGTGTTATATGAGTGTAAGTGTACTATTGTATAATAATTTATTGTAGCAGTGTTTATATGAGTGTAAGTGTACTTTGTATAATAATTTATTGTCAGTGTTTATATGAGTGTAAGTGTACTTTGTATAATAATTTATTGTACAGTGTTTATATGAGTGTAAGTGTATTTTGTATAATAATTTATTGTACAGTGTTTATATGAGTGTAAGTGTACTTTGTATAATAATTTATTGTACAGTGTTTATATGAGTGTAAGTGTACTTTGTATAATAATTTATTGTACAGTGTTTATATGAGTGTAAGTGTACTTTGTATAATATTTTATTGTACAGTGTTTGTATGAGTGTAAGTGTACTTTGTAAAATAATTTATTACAGTGTTTATATGAGTGTAAGTGTACTTTGTATAATAATTTATTGTACAGTGTTTGTATGAGTGTAAGTGTACTTTGTATAATAATTTATTGTACAGTGTTTATATGAGTGTAAGTGTACTTTGTATAATAATTTATTGCACAGTGTTTATATGAGTGTAAGTGTACTTTGTATAATAATTTATTGTACAGTGTTTATATGAGTGTAAGTGTACTTTGTATAATAATTTATTGTACAGTGTTTATATGAGTGTAAGTGTACTTTGTATAATAATTTATTGTACAGTGTTTATATGAGTGTAAGTGTACTTTGTATAATAATTTATTGTGCAGCGTTTATATGAGTGTAAGTGTACTTTGTATAATAATTTATTGTACAGTGTTTATATGAGTGTAAGTGTACTTTGTATAATAATTTATTGTACAGTGTTTGTATGAGTGTAAGTGTACTTTGTATAATAATTTATTGTGCAGTGTTTATATGAGTGTAAGTGTACTTTATATAATAATTTATTGTACAGTGTTTATATGAGTGTAAGTGTACTTTGTATAATAATTTATTGTACAGTGTTTATATGAGTGTAAGTGTACATTGTATAATAATTTATTGTACAGTGTTTATATGAGTGTAAGTGTACTTTGTATAATAATTTATTTTTTAGTGTTTATATGAGTGTAAGTGTACTTTGTATAATAATTTATTGTACAGTGTTACATGAGTGTAAGTGTACTTTGTATAATAATTTATTGTACAGTGTTATATGAGTGTAAGTGTACTTTGTATAATAATTTATTGTACAGTGTTTGTATGAGTGTAAGTGTACTTTGTATAATAATTTATTGTACAGTGTTTATATGAGTGTAAGTGTACTTTGTATAATAATTTATTGCACAGTGTTTATATGAGTGTAAGTGTACTTTGTATAATAATTTATTGTACAGTGTTTGTATGAGTGTAAGTGTACTTTGTATAATAATTTATTGCACAGTGTTTATATGAGTGTAAGTGTACTTTGTATAATAATTTATTGTACAGTGTTTGTATGAGTGTAAGTGTACTTTGTATAATAATTTATTGTGCAGTGTTTATATGAGTGTAAGTGTACTTTGTATAATAATTTATTGTACAGTGTTTGTATGAGTGTAAGTGTACTTTGTATAATAATTTATTGTGCAGTGTTTGTATGAGTGTAAGTGTACTTTGTATAATAATTTATTGTACAGTGTTTATATGAGTGTAAGTGTACTTTGTATAATAATTTATTGTACAGTGTTTATATGAGTGTAAGTGTATTTGTATAATAATTTATTGTACAGTGTTATATGAGTGTAAGTGTACTTTGTATAATAATTTATTGTACAGTGTTTATATGAGTGTAAGTGTATTTTGTATAATAATTTATTGTACAGTGTTTATATGAGTGTAAGTGTACTTTGTATAATAATTTATTGTACAGTGTTTATATGAGTGTAAGTGTACTTTGTATAATAATTTATTGTACAGTGTTTATATGAGTGTAAGTGTACTTTGTATAATATTTTATTGTACAGTGTTTATATGAGTGTAAGTGTACTTTGTATAATATTTTATTGTACAGTGTTTATATGAGTGTAAGTGTACTTTGTATAATAATTTATTGCACAGTGTTTATATGAGTGTAAGTGTACTTTGTATAATAATTTATTGTACAGTGTTTGTATGAGTGTAAGTGTACTTTGTATAATAATTTATTGTACAGTGTTTATATGAGTGTAAGTGTACTTTGTATAATAATTTATTGTACAGTGTTTATATGAGTGTAAGTGTACTTTGTATAATAATTTATTGTACAGTGTTTATATGAGTGTAAGTGTACTTTGTATAATAATTTATTGTACAGTGTTATATGAGTGTAAGTGTACTTTGTATAATAATTTATTGTACAGTGTTTATATGAGTGTAAGTGTACTTTGTATAATAATTTATTGTACAGTGTTTATATGAGTGTAAGTGTACTTTGTATAATAATTTATTGTACAGTGTTATTTGGGTGTAAGTGTACTTTGTAAAATAATTTATTGTAAAGTGTTTATATGAGTGTAAGTGTACTTTGTATAATAATTTATTGTACAGTGTTTAATTGAGTGTAAGTGGTACTTGTATAATATTTAGTTGTACAGTGTTTATATGAGTGTAAGTGTACTTTGTATAATAATTTATTGTACAGTGTTTATATGAGTGTAAGTGTACTTTGTATAAGTAATTTATTGTACAGTGTTTGTATGAGTGTAAGTGTACTTTGTATAATAATTTATTGTACAGTGTTATATGAGTGTAAGTGTACTTTGTATAATAATTTATTGTACAGTGTTTATATGAGTGTAAGTGTACTTTGTATAATAATTTATTGTACAGTGTTTATATGAGTGTAAGTGTACTTTGTATAATAATTTATTGTACAGTGTTTTTATGAGTGTAAGTGTACTTTGTATAATAATTTATTGTACAGTGTTTATATGAGTGTAAGTGTACTTTGTATAATAATTTATTGTACAGTGTTTGTATGAGTGTAAGTGTACTTTGTATAATAATTTATTGTACAGTGTTTATATGAGTGTAAGTGTACTTTGTATAATAATTTATTGTACAGTGTTTATATGAGTGTAAGTGTACTTTGTATAATAATTATTGTACACGTGTTATATGAGTGTAAGTGTACTCTTGTATAATAATTTATTGTATACAGTGTTTATATGAGTGTTAAGTGTACTTTGTATAATAATTTATTGTATAGTGTTTATATGAGTGTAAGTGTACTTTGTAGTAATAATTTATTGTACAGTGTTATATGAGTGTAAGTGTAACTTTGTATAATAATTTATTGTACATGTTATATGAGTGTAAGTGTACTTTGTATAATATTTTATTGTACAGTGTTTATATGAGTGTAAGTGTACGTTTGTATAATAATTTATTTACAGTGTTTATATGAGTGTAAGTGTACTTTGTATAATAATTTATTGTACAGTGTTTATATGAGTGTAAGTGTACTTTGTTATACATAATTTATTGTACAGTGTTTTATGATTGTAAGTGTACTTTGGTATAATAATTTATTGTACAGTGTTTTATATGAGTGTAAGTGTACTTTGTATAATAATTATTGTACTTAGTGTAGTTTATATGAGTTGTAAGATGTAGTACTTTGTATAATAATTTATTGTACAGTGTTATATGAGTGTAAGTGTACTTTGTATAATAATTTATTGTACAGGTTTTGTATGAGTGTAAGTGTACTTTGTATAATAATTTATTGTACAGTGTTTATATGAGTGTAAGTGTACTTTGTATAATAATTTATTGTACAGTGTTTATATGAGTGTAAGTGTACTTTGTATAATAATTTATTGTACAGTGTTTATATGAGTGTAAGTGTACTTTGTAAAATAATTTTATTGTACAGTGTTTATATGAGTGTAAGTGTACTTTGTATAATAATTTATTGTACAGTGTTTATATGAGTGTAAGTGTACTTTGTATAATAATTATTGTACAGTGTTTGTATGAGTGTAAGTGTACTTTGTATAATAATTTATTGTACAGTGTTTGTATGAGTGTAAGTGTACTTTGTATAATAATTTATTGTACAGTGTTTTATATGAGTGTAAGTGTACTTTGTATAATAATTTATTGTACAGTGTTTATATGAGTGTAAGTGTACTTTGTATAATAATTTATTGTACAGTGTTTATATGAGTGTAAGTGTACTTTGTATAATAATTTATTGTACAGTGTTTATATGAGTGTAAGTGTACTTTGTATATAATTTATTGTACAGTGTTTATATGAGTGTAAGTGTACTTTGTATAATATTTTATTTTACAGTGTTTATATGAGTGTAAGTGTAACTTTGTATAATAATTTATTGTACAGTGTTTATATGAGTGTAAGTGTACTTTGTATAATAATTTATTGTACAGTGTTTATATGAGTGTAAGTGTACTTTGTATAATAATTTATTGTACAGTGTTTTATATGAGTGTAAGTGTACTTTGTATAATAATTTATTGTACAGGTGTTTGTATGAGTGTAAGTGTACTTTGTATAATAATTTATTGTACAGTGTTTATATGAGTGTAAGTGTACTTGTATAATAATTTATTGTACAGTGTTTTATGAGTGTAAGGTGTACTTTTGTATAATAATTTATTGTACAGTGTTTTATATGAGTGTAAGTGTACTTTGTATAATAATTTATTGTACAGTGTTATATGAGTGTAAGTGTACTTTGTATAATAATTTATTGTACAGTGTTTATATGAGTGTAAGTGTACTTTGTATAATAATTTATTGTACAGTGTTTATATGAGTGTAAGTGTACTTTGTATAATAATTTATTGTACAGTGTTTATATGAGTGTAAGTGTACTTTGTATAATAATTTATTGTACAGTGTTTATATGAGTGTAAGTGTACTTTGTATAATAATTTATTGTACAGTGTTTATATGAGTGTAAGTGTACTTTGTATAATAATTTATTGTACAGTGTTTATATGAGTGTAAGTGTACTTTGTATAATAATTTATTGTACAGTGTTTATTATGAGTGTAAGTGTACTTTGTATAATAATTTATTGTACAGTGTTTATATGAGTGTAAGTGTACTTTGTATAATAATTTATTGTACAGTGTTTATATGAGTGTAAGTGTACTTTGTATAATAATTTATTGTACAGTGTTTATATGAGTGTAAGTGTACTTTGTATAATAATTTATTGTACAGTGTTTGTATGAGTGTAAGTGTACTTTGTATAATAATTTATTGTACAGTGTTTGTACTGAGTGTAAGTGTACTTTGTATAATAATTTATTGTACAGTGTTTTTATGAGTGTAAGTGTACTTTGTATAGATAATTTATTGTACAGTGTTTATATGATGTAAGTGTACTTGTATAATAATATATTGTACAGGTGTTTATATGAGTGTAAGTGTACTTTGTATAATAATTTATTGTACAGTGTTATGATGAGTGTAAGTGTACTTTGTATTAATAATTTATTGTAGCAGTGTTTGTATGAGTGTAAGTGTACTTTGTATAATAATTTATTGTACAGTGTTTATATGAGTGTAAGTGTACTTTGTATAATAATTTATTGTACAGTGTTTATATGAGTGTAAGTGTACTTTGTATAATAATTTATTGTACAGTGTTTAGTATGAGTGTAAGTGTACTTTGTATAGATAATTTATTGTACAGTGTTTAGTATGAGTGTAAGTGTACTTTGTATAATAATTTATTGTACAGTGTTATATGAGTGTAAGTGTACTTTGTATAATAATTTATTGTACAGTGTTTATATGAGTGTAAGTGTACTTTGTATAATAATTTATTGTTTAGTGTTTGTATGAGTGTAAGTGTACTTTGTATAATAATTTATTGTACAGTGTTTGTATGAGTGTAAGTGTACTTTGTATAATAATTTATTGTACAGTGTTTGTATAGTGTAAGTGTACTTTGTATAATAATTTATTGTACAGTGTTATATGAGTGTAAGTGTACTTTGTATAATATTTATTGTACAGTGTTTATATGAGTGTAAGTGTACTTTGTATAATAATTTATTGTGCAGTGTTTGTATGAGTGTAAGTGTACTTTGTATAATAATTTATTGTATAGTGTTTTATATGAGTGTAAGTGTACTTTGTATAATAATTTATTGTACAGTGTTTATATGAGTGTAAGTGTACTTTGTATAATAATTTATTGTACAGTGTTTATATGAGTGTAAGTGTACTTTGTATAATAATTTATTGTACAGTGTTTATATGAGTGTAAGTGTACTTTGTATAATAATTTATTGTACAGTGTTTGTATGAGTGTAAGTGTACTTTGTATAATAATTTATTGTACAGTGTTTGTATGAGTGTAAGTGTACTTTGTATAATAATTTATTGTACAGTGTTTATATAGATGTAAGTGTACTTTGTATAATAATTTATTGTACAGTGTTTATATGAGTGTAAGTGTACTTTGTATAATAATTTATTGTACAGTGTTTATATGAGTGTAAGTGTACTTTGTATAATAATTTATTGAACAGTGTTTATATGAGTGTAAGTGTACTTTGTATAATAATTTATTGTACAGTGTTTATATGAGTGTAAGTGTACTTTGTAAAATAATTTATTGTACAGTGTTATATGAGTGTAAGTGTACTTTGTATAATAATTTATTGTACAGTGTTTAGTATGAGTGTAAGTGTACTTTGTATAATAATTTATTGTACAGTGTTTATATGAGTGTAAGTGTACTTTGTATAATAATTTATTGTACAGTGTTTGTATGAGTGTAAGTGTACTTTGTATAATAATTTATTGTACAGTGTTTGATATGAGTGTAAGTGTACTTTGTATAATAATTTATTGTACAGTGTTTATATGAGTGTAAGTGTACTTTGTATAATAATTTATTGTACAGTGTTTATATGAGTGTAAGTGTACTTTGTATAATAATTTTATTGTACAGTGTTTATATGAGTGTAAGTGTACTTTGTATAATAATTTATTGTACAGTGTTTAGTATGAGTGTAAGTGTACTTTGTATAATAATTTATTGTACAGTGTTTATATGAGTGTAAGTGTACTTTTGTATAATAATTTATTGTACAGTGTTTGTATGAGTGTAAGTGTACTTTGTATAATAATTTATTGTACAGTGTTTATATGAGTGTAAGTGTACTTTGTATAATAATTTATTGTGCAGTGTTATATGAGTGTAAGTGTACTTTGTATAATAATTTATTGCACAGTGTTTATATGAGTGTAAGTGTACTTTGTATAATAATTTATTGTACAGTGTTTATATGAGTGTAAGTGTACTTTGTATAATAATTTATTGTAGCAGTGTTTATATGAGTGTAAGTGTACTTTGTATAATAATTTATTGTACAGTGTTTATATGAGTGTAAGTGTAGTTTGTATAATATTTTATTGCAGCAGTGTTTATATGAGTGTAAGTGTACTTTGTATAATAATTTATTGTACAGTGTTTATATGAGTGTAAGTGTACTTTGTATAATAATTTATTGTGCAGTGTTTATATGAGTGTAAGTGTACTTTGTATAATAATTTATTGTGCAGTGTTTGTATGAGTGTAAGTGTACTTTGTATAATATTTTATTGTACAGTGTTTATATGAGTGTAAGTGTACTTTGGTATAATATTTTATTGTACAGTGTTTATATGAGTGTAAGTGTACTTTGTATAATAATTTATTGTACAGTGTTTGTATGAGTGTAAGTGTACTTTGTATAATAATTTATTGTAGCAGTGTTTGTATGAGTGTAAGTGTACTTTGTATAATAATTTATTGTACAGTGTTATATGAGTGTAAGTGTACTTTGTATAATAATTTATTGTACAGTGTTTATATGAGTGTAAGTGTACTTTGTATAATAATTTATTGTACAGTGTTTGTATGAGTGTAAGTGTACTTTGTATAATAATTTATTGTACAGTGTTTGTATGAGTGTAAGTGTACTTTGTATAATAATTTATTGTTCAGTGTTTGTATGAGTGTAAGTGTACTTTGTATAATAATTTATTGTACAGTGTTTATATGAGTGTAAGTGTACTTTGTATAATAATTTATTGTGCAGTGTTATATGTGTGTAAGTGTACTTTGTATAATATTTTATTGTACAGTGTTTTTATGAGTGTAAGTGTACTTTGTATAATATTTTATTGTACAGTGTTTGTATGAGTGTAAGTGTACTTTGTATAATAATTTATTGTACAGTGTTTATATGAGTGTAAGTGTACTTTGTATAATAATTTATTGTACAGTGTTTATATGAGTGGTAAGTGTACTTTGTATAATAATTTATTGTGCAGTGTTTGTATGAGTGTAAGTGTACTTTGTATAATAATTTATTGCACAGTGTTTATATGAGTGTAAGTGTACTTTGTATAATAATTTATTGTGCAGTGTTTGTATGAGTGTAAGTGTACTTTGTATAATAATTTATTGCACAGTGTTTATATGAGTGTAAGTGTACTTTGTATAATAATTTATTGCACAGTGTTTGTATGAGTGTAAGTGTACTTTGTATAATAATTTATTGTACAGTGTTTATATGAGTTTAAGTGTACTTTGTATAATAATTTATTGTACAGTGTTTATATGAGTGTTAAGTGTACTTTGTATAATAATTTATTGTACAGTGTTTATATGAGTGTAAGTGTACTTTGTATAATAATTTATTGCACAGTGTTTATATGAGTGTAAGTGTACTTTGTATAATAATTTATTGTGCAGTGTTTGTATGAGTGTAAGTGTACTTTGTATAATAATTTATTGCACAGTGTTTATATGAGTGTAAGTGTACTTTGTATAATAATTTATTGCACAGTGTTTTGTATGAGTGTAAGTGTACTTTGTATAATAATTTATTGTACAGTGTTTATATGAGTGTAAGTGTACTTTGTATAATAATTTATTGTACAGTGTTTATATGAGTGTAAGTGTACTTTGTATAATAATTTATTGTACAGTGTTTATATGAGTGTAAGTGTACTTTGTATAATAATTTATTGTACAGTGTTTATATGAGTGTAAGTGTACTTTGTATAATAATTTATTGTACAGTGTTTATATGAGTGTAAGTGTACTTTGTATAATATTTTATTGTACAGTGTTTGTATGAGTGTAAGTGTACTTTGTAAAATAATTTATTACAGTGTTTATATGAGGGTAAGTGTACTTTGTATAATAATTTATTGTACAGTGTTTATATGAGTGTAAGTGTACTTTGTATAATAATTTATTGTACAGTGTTTATATGAGTGTAAGTGTACTTTGTATAATAATTTATTGTACAGCGTTTATATGAGTGTAAGTGTACTTTGTA
This sequence comes from Bombina bombina, assembly GCF_027579735.1. Taxonomy (NCBI): domain Eukaryota; kingdom Metazoa; phylum Chordata; class Amphibia; order Anura; family Bombinatoridae; genus Bombina; species Bombina bombina. Next base: position 282,612,686 of record NC_069507.1, on the reverse strand, counting down.
TAATAATTTATTGTGCAGCGTTTATATGAGTGTAAGTGTACTTTGTATAATAATTTATTGTACAGTGTTTGTATGAGTGTAAGTGTACATTGTATAATAATTTATTGTACAGTGTTTATATGAGTGTAAGTGTACTTTGTATAATAATTTATTTTTTAGTGTTTATATGAGTGTAAGTGTACTTTGTATAATAATTTATTGTACAGTGTTACATGAGTGTAAGTGTACTTTGTATAATAATTTATTGTACAGTGTTTATATGAGTGTAAGTGTACTTTGTATAATAATTTATTGTACAGTGTTTGTATGAGTGTAAGTGTACTTTGTATAATAATTTATTGCACAGTGTTTATATGAGTGTAAGTGTACTTTGTATAATAATTTATTGTACAGTGTTTGTATGAGTGTAAGTGTACTTTGTATAATAATTTATTGTGCAGTGTTTGTATGAGTGTAAGTGTACTTTGTATAATATTTATTGTGCAGTGTTTATATGAGTGTAAGTGTACTTTGTATAATAATTTATTGTACAGTGTTTATATGAGTGTAAGTGTATTTGTATAATAATTTATTGTACAGTGTTTATATGAGTGTAAGTGTACTTTGTATAATAATTTATTGTACAGTGTTTATATGAGTGTAAGTGTACTTTGTATAATAATTTATTGTACAGTGTTTATATGAGTGTAAGTGTACTTTGTATAATAATTTATTGTACAGTGTTTATATGAGTGTAAGTGTACTTTGTATAATAATTTATTGTACAGTGTTTGTATGAGTGTAAGTGTACTTTGTATAATAATTTATTGTACAGTGTTATATGAGTGTAAGTGTACTTTGTATAATAATTTATTGTACAGTGTTTATATGAGTGTAAGTGTATTTGTATAATAATTTATTGTACAGTGTTATATGAGTGTAAGTGTACTTTGTATAATAATTTATTGTACAGTGTTTATATGAGTGTAAGTGTATTTTGTATAATAATTTATTGTACAGTGTTTATATGAGTGTAAGTGTACTTTGTATAATATTTTATTGTACAGTGTTTATATGAGTGTAAGTGTACTTTGTATAATAATTTATTGTACAGTGTTATATGAGTGTAAGTGTACTTTGTATAATAATTTATTGTACAGTGTTTATATGAGTGTAAGTGTATTTGTATAATAATTTATTGTACAGTGTTATATGAGTGTAAGTGTACTTTGTATAATAATTTATTGTACAGTGTTTATATGAGTGTAAGTGTATTTTGTATAATAATTTATTGTACAGTGTTTATATGAGTGTAAGTGTACTTTGTATAATAATTTATTGTACAGTGTTTATATGAGTGTAAGTGTACTTTGTATAATAATTTATTGTACAGTGTTATATGAGTGTAAGTGTACTTTGTATAATATTTTATTGTACAGTGTTTATATGAGTGTAAGTGTACTTTGTATAATAATTTATTGTACAGTGTTTATATGAGTGTAAGTGTACTTTGTATAATAATTTATTGCACAGTGTTTATATGAGTGTAAGTGTACTTTGTATAATAATTTATTGTACAGTGTTTGTATGAGTGTAAGTGTACTTTGTATAATAATTTATTGTACAGTGTTTGTATGAGTGTAAGTGTACTTTGTATAATAATTTATTGTACAGTGTTTATATGAGTGTAAGCGTACTTTGTATAATAATTTATTGTACAGTGTTTATATGAGTGTAAGTGTACTTTGTATAATAATTTATTGTACAGTGTTTATATGAGTGTAAGTGTACTTTGTATAATAATTTATTGTACAGTGTTTATATGAGTGTAAGTGTACTTTGTATAATAATTTATTGTACAGTGTTTATATGAGTGTAAGTGTACTTTGTATAATAATTTATTGTACAGTGTTTATATGAGTGTAAGTGTACTTTGTATAATAATTTATTGTACAGTGTTATATGAGTGTAAGTGTACTTTGTATAATAATTTATTGTACAGTGTTTATATGAGTGTAAGTGTACTTTGTATAATAATTTATTGTACAGTGTTATATGAGTGTAAGTGTACTTTGTATAATAATTTATTGTACAGTGTTATATGAGTGTAAGTGTACTTTGTATAATAATTTATTGTACAGTGTTATATGAGTGTAAGTGTACTTTGTATAATAATTTATTGTACAGTGTTTGTATGAGTGTAAGTGTACTTTGTATAATAATTTATTGTACAGTGTTATATGAGTGTAAGTGTACTTTGTATAATAATTTATTGTACAGTGTTTATATGAGTGTAAGTGTACTTTGTATAATAATTTATTGTACAGTGTTATATGAGTGTAAGTGTACTTTGTATAATAATTTATTGTACAGTGTTTATATGAGTGTAAGTGTACTTTGTATAATAATTTATTGTACAGTGTTATATGAGTGTAAGTGTACTTTGTATAATAATTTATTGTACAGTGTTTATATGAGTGTAAGTGTACTTTGTATAATAATTTATTGTACAGTGTTTATATGAGTGTAAGTGTACTTTGTATAATAATTTATTGTACAGTGTTTATATGAGTGTAAGTGTACTTTGTATAATAATTTATTGTGCAGTGTTTATATGAGTGTAAGTGTACTTTGTATAATAATTTATTACAGTGTTTATATGAGTGTAAGTGTACTTTGTATAATAATTTATTGTACAGTGTTATATGAGTGTAAGTGTATTTTGTATAATAATTTATTGTACAGTGTTTATATGAGTGTAAGTGTACTTTGTATAATAATTTATTGTACAGTGTTTATATGAGTGTAAGTGTACTTTGTATAATAATTTATTGTACAGTGTTTATATGAGTGTAAGTGTACTTTGTATAATAATTTATTGTACAGTGTTTATATGAGTGTAAGTGTACTTTGTATAATAATTTATTGTACAGTGTTTGTATGAGTGTAAGTGTACTTTGTATAATAATTTATTGTACAGTGTTTATATGAGTGTAAGTGTACTTTGTATAATAATTTATTGCAGTGGCGACTCTAGGAACAATATATAGGGGGGGCACATAAGATACCACAGTCAAAACTGGGGGGGGCACTAATCATTCACCACTAAAAAAAAAACTAAATAAGGGGATAGTAGCTGTAGTGAGAGGATAGAGGCTTTAGTGGGGTATATGGTCTGTAGCGAGGGGATAGGAGCTGTACTGGGGTATAGGGGTTGTTGTGATGGGATACAGTCTGTAGTGAGGGTATAGGGCTGAAGTGGGGTATAGGGACTGTAGTGGGGGAATAGGGGATGTAGTGGGGGGATAGGGGCTGTAGTGAGGGGATAGGGGCTGTATTGGGGTACTAAAAAAAAAAACTTAACGAAAATGTATTCCCCTCTCCCTGAGTCTTACCTTATACCAGGGAGGGGGGAATCCTGAACCCTAGTGGTGGTGGTCCTGTGGGATTTGGATCTTATCTGTCCACAATAAAGGGATTATCTATCTTTTTAAACAATAACATTTCTGGAGTAGACTGTCCTTTTAAAAATAAAGAATTTTAGTTCTGACAGAGCATGCATTAATGTACTACGAGTAATTAAATTCACATTGTTCTCTTTGTATCCAGGAGCAGCAATGCACTACTGGAAGCTAACTGGTGATTGGAGGTCACACACACATATGCCTCTTGTCATTGGCTCACCATATGTTTTTAGTTAAGTTCCAATAGTGTTTTGCTGCTCTGGAGATGACTATCAGTTTGACCCTTTTGCAGAGTTAAACAAATAGGTGTATACAAGCACCAGTGTAATAATTAAATGCTCTAACATACAGCATGTTCTTTTTGCACGTTCTTTGTCCCTTTAATATAAGCATATAGTTTTTTGTTAAAGGGACATGAAACTGAAAAATGTTCCTTCGTGATTCAGATCACCCATACAATTGTCCTCACATTTACTTCATTCTCTTTGTATACTTTGTTTAAGGATGAGGCAATGCACTACTGGGAGGTAGCTGAATACATTAAGTGAGCCAATGACAAGAGACATATGTGCAGCCACCAATCAGCTGCTGCCTTCCAGTAGTGTATTGCTGCTCCTGCTCCTACCCACGTTTGCTGTACCACAAAGGATTCCAAGAGAATTTAGCAATACATACATTATACACATACATAAATACATTTATACACATACATAATACAAATATACATACATTTATACATATACACACACATATTTATACACACATACATAATACACACATAATACACATATACATACATTTATACACACATACATAATACACACATAATACATTTATACACACATACATAATACACACATAATACACATAAACATACATAATACACATAAACATACATTTATACACACACATACATAATACACATATACATACATTTATACACACACATACATAATACACATATACATACATTTATACACACATACATACATTTATACACACATACATAATACACATATACATACATTTATACACACATACATAATACAAATATACATACATTTATACACACATACATATACACACACACATAATACACATATACATACATTTATACACACAATACACATATACATACATTTATACACACATACATACATACACACAATACACATATACATACATTTATACACACATACATATACACACACACATAGTACAAATATACATACATTTATACACACATACATAATACACATATACATACATTTATACACACATACATAATACACATATACATACATTTATACACACATACATAATACACATATACATACATTTATACACACATACATATACACATATACATACATAATACACACATACATAATACACATATACATACATTTATACACACATACATAATACACATATACATACATAATACACACATACATAATACACATATACATACATTTATACACACATATACATAATACACATGCACATACATTAATACACACATACATATACACATATACATACATTTATACACACATACATAATACACATAAACATACATTTATACACACACATACATAATACACATATACATACATTTATACACACATACATACATTTATACACACATACATAATACACATATACATACATTTATACACACATACATAATACACATAAACATACATTTATACACACACATACATAATACACATATACATACATTTATACACACATACATACATTTATACACACATACATAATACACATATACATACATTTATACACACATACATAATACACATAAACATACATTTATACACACACATACATAATACACATATACATACATTTATACACACATACATACATTTATACACACATACATAATACACATATACATACATTTATACACACATACATAATACACATATACATACATTTATACACACATACATAATACACATATACATACATTTATACACACATACATATACACATATACATACATAATACACACATACATAATACACATATACATACATTTATACACACATACATAATACACATATACATACATAATACACACATACATAATACACATATACATACATTTATACACACATATACATAATACACATGCACATACATTAATACACACATACATATACACATATACATACATTTATACACACATACATAATACACATAAACATACATTTATACACACATACATAATACACATATACATACATTTATACACACATACATATACACATATACATACATAATACACACATACATAATACACATATACATACATTTATACACACACATACATAATACACATATACATACATTTATACACACATACATAATACACATATACATACATTTATACACACATACATAATACACATATACATACATTTATACACACATACATACATTTATACACACATACATAATACACATATACATACATAATACACACATACATAATACACATATACATACATTTATACACACATATACATAATACACATGCACATACATTAATACACACATACATATACACATATACATACATTTATACACACATACATATACACATATACATACATAATACACACATACATAATACACATATACATACATTTATACACACACATACATAATACACATATACATACATTTATACACACATACATAATACACATATACATACATTTATACACACATACATTTATACACATATACATACATTTATACACACATACATAATACACATAAACATACATTTATACACACATACATAATACACATATACATACATTTATACACACATACATTTATACACATATACATACATTTATACACACATACATATACACATATACATACATAATACACACATACATAATACACATATACATACATTTATACACACATACATAATACACATATACATACATTTATACACACATACATTTATACACATATACATACATTTATACACACATACATATACACATATACATACATAATACACACATACATAATACACATATACATACATTTATACACACATACATAATACACATATACATACATTTATACACACATACATAATACACATATACATACATTTATACACACATACATATACACATATACATACATAATACACACATACATAATACACATATACATACATTTATACACACATACATAATACAAATATACATACATTTATACACACATACATAATACACATATACATACATTTATACACACATACATATACACATATACATACATAATACACACATACATAATACACATATACATACATTTATACACACATACATAATACACATATACATACATTTATACACACATATACATAATACACATGCACATACATTAATACACACATACATAATACACATATACATACATAATACACACATACATAATACACATATACATACATTTATACACACATATACATAATACACATATACATACATTTATACACACATACATATACACATATACATACATAATACACACATACATAATACACATATACATACATTTATACACACACATACATAATACACATATACATACATTTATACACACATACATAATACACATATACATACATTTATACACACATACATAATACACATATACATACATTTATACACACATACATAATACACATATACATACATTTATACACACATACATAATACACATATACATACATTTATACACACATACATTTATACACATAACACACATACATACATTTATACACATAACACACATACATACATTTATACACACATGCATACATAGAGAAGGAAATACATTTATTTACATATAACTCATGTTCTAGTTTTGCCCCATGCAAGCTGATTTTAGAGCAGTAAGCTTTATTTCAGGGGAAATAGGTTGTTTTTATTCTGTAGTTAGGCAGCATGGCATACCATAAAAATGTTTGAATTAATTAAATTAGTGACAAAAACAACAAGTTACTTTTCACAGGAAAGGCATGAAGAGTTTACAATGAAGAATACAAAATTATCTTCATTTCTAAACAACTTCTGCCTTTCTGAGCAGCCACAGTGTAAATGAAAAAAGGATTTATTACTTAGCTCTTTCCTCCTGAAGCTGCACCTGTCAGCAGCACGATGTGCAGTGTGAGGCTTGAGCGCGGGCTGCTTGCTGATGGTTGGATGATGCAGCTGTCAGTCAGCACAGAACTCCTGTTAGAGCACTCAGGCAGGAACACAGCAAATTCATGACATCATGGTTGCCATGGTTAGTTTGCAATTACTTCCTGGTTTCGGAAGGCAAACTTTGAAAGCATGGTGCTGCTTGTAAACAGTCACTGCTCACTCTCTCTGACTTGATCAACTCTCTGCTGCATTATATTAGCGCAGCAGCCGAGTGTTTAAGCAGCACATTGGAGGAGATTAGATTGAGTAAGCAGTGAGTGGTGTGCTGTTCCTATGTCTATGAGCCCCATCTGCAACAGTGATTGTTCCACCCCTGCAGCTACTCACCGTAAATGAAGTAGATCTCTTTGGGGGGGCAAATAGGGGGGCAAAATATTTTCCAGGGGGGGCGGTTGCCCCCCCTCGCCCCCCTGTAGTGACGCCTATGATTTATTGTACAGTGTTTATATGAGTGTAAGTGTACTTTGTATAATAATTTATTGTACAGTGTTTATATGAGTGTAAGTGTACTTTGTATAATAATTTATTGTACAGTGTTTATATGAGTGTAAGTGTACTTTGTATAATAATTTATTGCACAGTGTTTGTATGAGTGTAAGTGTACTTTGTATAATAATTTATTGTACAGTGTTTATATGAGTGTAAGTGTACTTTGTATAATAATTTATTGCACAGTGTTTGTATGAGTGTAAGTGTACTTTGTATAATAATTTATTGTACAGTGTTATATGAGTGTAAGTGTACTTTGTATAATAATTTATTGCACAGTGTTTATATGAGTGTAAGTGTACTTTGTATAATAATTTATTGTACAGTGTTTATATGAGTGTAAGTGTACTTTGTATAATAATTTATTGCACAGTGTTTGTATGAGTGTAAGTGTACTTTGTATAATAATTTATTGTACAGTGTTATATGAGTGTAAGTGTACTTTGTATAATAATTTATTGCACAGTGTTTATATGAGTGTAAGTGTACTTTGTATAATAATTTATTGTACAGTGTATGAGTGTAAGTTTACTTTGTATAATAATTTATTGTACAGTGTTTATATGAGTGTAAGTGTACTTTGTATAATAATTTATTGTACAGTGTTTGTATGAGTGTAAGTTTACTTTGTATAATAATTTATTGTACAGTGTTTATATGAGTGTAAGTGTACTTTGTATAATAATTTATTGTACAGTGTTTATATGAGTGTAAGTGTACTTTGTATAATAATTTATTGTGCAGTGTTTATATGAGTGTAAGTGTACTTTGTATAATAATTTATTGTACAGTGTTTATATGAGTGTAAGTGTACTTTGTATAATAATTTATTGTACAGTGTTTATATGAGTGTAAGTGTACTTTGTATAATAATTTATTGTACAGTGTTTATATGAGTGTAAGTGTACTTTGTATAATAATTTATTGTACAGTGTTTATATGAGTGTAAGTGTACTTTGTAAAATAATTTATTGTACAGTGTTTATATGAGTGTAAGTGTACTTTGTATAATAATTTATTGTACAGTGTTTATATGAGTGTAAGTGTACTTTGTATAATAATTTATTGTACAGTGTTATATGAGTGTAAGTGTACTTTGTATAATAATTTATTGTACAGTGTTTATATGAGTGTAAGTGTACTTTGTATAATAATTTATTGTACAGTGTTTGTATGAGTGTAAGTGTACTTTGTATAATAATTATTGTACAGTGTTTATATGAGTGTAAGTGTACTTTGTATAATAATTTATTGTACAGTGTATGAGTGTAAGTGTACTTTGTATAATATTTTATTGTACAGTGTTTATATGAGTGTAAGTGTACTTTGTATAATATTTTATTGTACAGTGTTTATATGAGTGTAAGTGTACTTTGTATAATAATTTATTGCACAGTGTTTGTATGAGTGTAAGTGTACTTTGTATAATAATTTATTGCACAGTGTTTATATGAGTGTAAGTGTACTTTGTATAATAATTTATTGCACAGTGTTTATATGAGTGTAAGTGTACTTTGTATAATAATTTATTGTACAGTGTTTGTATGAGTGTAAGTGTACTTTGTATAATAATTTATTGTACAGTGTTTGTATGAGTGTAAGTGTACTTTGTATAATAATTTATTGTACAGTGTTTATATGAGTGTAAGTGTACTTTGTATAATAATTTATTGTACAGTGTTTATATGAGTGTAAGTGTACTTTGTATAATAATTTATTGTACAGTGTTTATATGAGTGTAAGTGTACTTTGTATAATAATTTATTGTACAGTGTTTATATGAGTGTAAGTGTACTTTGTATAATAATTTATTGTACAGTGTTTATATGAGTGTAAGTGTACTTTGTATAATAATTTATTGTACAGTGTTTATATGAGTGTAAGTGTACTTTGTATAATAATTTATTGTACAGTGTTTATATGAGTGTAAGTGTACTTTGTATAATAATTTATTGTACAGTGTTTATATGAGTGTAAGTGTACTTTGTATAATAATTTATTGTACAGTGTTATATGAGTGTAAGTGTACTTTGTATAATAATTTATTGTACAGTGTTTATATGAGTGTAAGTGTACTTTGTATAATAATTTATTGTACAGTGTTATATGAGTGTAAGTGTACTTTGTATAATAATTTATTGTACAGTGTTATATGAGTGTAAGTGTACTTTGTATAATAATTTATTGTACAGTGTTATATGAGTGTAAGTGTACTTTGTATAATAATTTATTGTACAGTGTTTGTATGAGTGTAAGTGTACTTTGTATAATAATTTATTGTACAGTGTTATATGAGTGTAAGTGTACTTTGTATAATAATTTATTGTACAGTGTTTATATGAGTGTAAGTGTACTTTGTATAATAATTTATTGTACAGTGTTATATGAGTGTAAGTGTACTTTGTATAATAATTTATTGTACAGTGTTTATATGAGTGTAAGTGTACTTTGTATAATAATTTATTGTACAGTGTTATATGAGTGTAAGTGTACTTTGTATAATAATTTATTGTACAGTGTTTATATGAGTGTAAGTGTACTTTGTAAAATAATTTATTGCACAGTGTTTATATGAGTGTAAGTGTACTTTGTATAATAATTTATTGTACAGTGTTTGTATGAGTGTAAGTGTACTTTGTATAATAATTTATTGTACAGTGTTTATATGAGTGTAAGTGTACTTTGTATAATAATTTATTGTACAGTGTTTGTATGAGTGTAAGTGTACTTTGTATAATAATTTATTGTGCAGTGTTTGTATGAGTGTAAGTGTACTTTGTATAATAATTTATTGTACAGTGTTTATATGAGTGTAAGTGTACTTTGTATAATAATTTATTGTACAGTGTTTATATGAGTGTAAGTGTACTTTGTATAATAATTTATTGTTTAGTGTTTGTATGAGTGTAAGTGTACTTTGTATAATAATTTATTGTACAGTGTTTGTATGAGTGTAAGTGTACTTTGTATAATAATTTATTGTACAGTGTTTGTATGAGTGTAAGTGTACTTTGTATAATAATTTATTGTACAGTGTTTATATGAGTGTAAGTGTACTTTGTATAATAATTTATTGTACAGTGTTTATATGAGTGTAAGTGTACTTTGTATAATAATTTATTGTACAGTGTTTGTATGAGTGTAAGTGTACTTTGTATAATAATTTATTGTACAGTGTTTATATGAGTGTAAGTGTACTTTGTATAATAATTTATTGTACAGTGTTTATATGAGTGTAAGTGTACTTTGTATAATAATTTATTGTACAGTGTTTATATGAGTGTAAGTGTACTTTGTATAATAATTTATTGTACAGTGTTTATATGAGTGTAAGTGTACTTTGTATAATAATTTATTGTACAGTGTTTATATGAGTGTAAGTGTATTTTGTATAATAATTTATTGTGCAGTGTTTGTATGAGTGTAAGTGTACTTTGTATAATAATTTATTGTACAGTGTTTATATGAGTGTAAGTGTACTTTGTATAATAATTTATTGTACAGTGTTTATATGAGTGTAAGTGTACTTTGTAAAATAATTTATTGTACAGTGTTTATATGAGTGTAAGTGTACTTTGTATAATAATTTATTGCACAGTGTTTATATGAGTGTAAGTGTACTTTGTATAATAATTTATTGTACAGTGTTTATATGAGTGTAAGTGTACTTTGTAAAATAATTTATTGCACAGTGTTTATATGAGTGTAAGTGTACTTTGTATAATAATTTATTGTACAGTGTTTGTATGAGTGTAAGTGTACTTTGTATAATAATTTATTGTACAGTGTTTATATGAGTGTAAGTGTACTTTGTATAATAATTTATTGTACAGTGTTTGTATGAGTGTAAGTGTACTTTGTATAATAATTTATTGTGCAGTGTTTGTATGAGTGTAAGTGTACTTTGTATAATATTTTATTGTACAGTGTTTATATGAGTGTAAGTGTACTTTGTATAATAATTTATTGTACAGTGTTTGTATGAGTGTAAGTGTACTTTGTATAATAATTTATTGTACAGTGTTTATATGAGTGTAAGTGTACTTTGTATAATAATTTATTGTACAGTGTTTGTATGAGTGTAAGTGTACTTTGTATAATAATTTATTGTACAGTGTTTATATGAGTGTAAGTGTACTTTGTATAATAATTTATTGTGCAGTGTTTATATGAGTGTAAGTGTACTTTGTATAATAATTTATTGTAAAGTGTTTATATGAGTGTAAGTGTACTTTGTATAATATTTTATTGTGCAGTGTTTGTATGAGTGTAAGTGTACTTTGTATAATAATTTATTGTACAGTGTTTATATGAGTGTAAGTGTACTTTGTATAATAATTTATTGTGCAGTGTTTATATGAGTGTAAGTGTACTTTGTATAATAATTTATTGCGCAGTGTTTGTATGAGTGTAAGTGTACTTTGTATAATAATTTATTGTACAGTGTTTATATGAGTGTAAGTGTACTTTGTATAATAATTTATTGTACAGTGTTTATATGAGTGTAAGTGTACTTTGTATAATAATTTATTGTACAGTGTTTGTATGAGTGTAAGTGTACTTTGTATAATAATTTATTGTACAGTGTTTATATGAGTGTAAGTGTACTTTGTATAATAATTTATTGTACAGTGTTATATGAGTGTAAGTGTACTTTGTATAATAATTTATTGTACAGTGTTATATGAGTGTAAGTGTACTTTGTATAATAATTTATTGTACAGTGTTTGTATGAGTGTAAGTGTACTTTGTATAATAATTTATTGTACAGTGTTTGTATGAGTGTAAGTGTACTTTGTATAATAATTTATTGTTTAGTGTTTGTATGAGTGTAAGTGTACTTTGTATAATAATTTATTGTACAGTGTTTATATGAGTGTAAGTGTACTTTGTATAATAATTTATTGTGCAGTGTTTATATGAGTGTAAGTGTACTTTGTATAATATTTTATTGTACAGTGTTTATATGAGTGTAAGTGTACTTTGTATAATATTTTATTGTACAGTGTTTGTATGAGTGTAAGTGTACTTTGTATAATAATTTATTGTACAGTGTTTATATGAGTGTAAGTGTACTTTGTATAATAATTTATTGTACAGTGTTTATATGAGTGTAAGTGTACTTTGTATAATAATTTATTGTGCAGTGTTTGTATGAGTGTAAGTGTACTTTGTATAATAATTTATTGTGCAGTGTTTATATGAGTGTAAGTGTACTTTGTATAATAATTTATTGTGCAGTGTTTGTATGAGTGTAAGTGTACTTTGTATAATAATTTATTGCACAGTGTTTATATGAGTGTAAGTGTACTTTGTATAATAATTTATTGCACAGTGTTTGTATGAGTGTAAGTGTACTTTGTATAATAATTTATTGTACAGTGTTTATATGAGTGTAAGTGTACTTTGTATAATAATTTATTGTACAGTGTTTATATGAGTGTAAGTGTACTTTGTATAATAATTTATTGTACAGTGTTTATATGAGTGTAAGTGTACTTTGTATAATAATTTATTGTACAGTGTTTATATGAGTGTAAGTGTACTTTGTATAATAATTTATTGTACAGTGTTTATATGAGTGTAAGTGTACTTTGTATAATAATTTATTGTACAGTGTTTATATGAGTGTAAGTGTACTTTGTATAATAATTTATTGTACAGTGTTTATATGAGTGTAAGTGTACTTTGTATAATAATTTATTGTGCAGTGTTTGTATGAGTGTAAGTGTACTTTGTATAATAATTTATTGTACAGTGTTTGTATGAGTGTAAGTGTACTTTGTATAATAATTTATTGTACAGTGTTTATATGAGTGTAAGTGTACTTTGTATAATAATTTATTGTACAGTGTTTATATGAGTGTAAGTGTACTTTGTATAATAATTTATTGTGCAGTGTTTATATGAGTGTAAGTGTACTTTGTATAATAATTTATTGTACAGTGTTTATATGAGTGTAAGTGTACTTTGTATAATAATTTATTGTGCAGTGTTTATATGAGTGTAAGTGTACTTTGTATAATAATTTATTGTACAGTGTTTGTATGAGTGTAAGTGTACTTTGTATAATAATTTATTGTACAGTGTTTGTATGAGTGTAAGTGTACTTTGTATAATAATTTATTGTACAGTGTTTGTATGAGTGTAAGTGTACTTTGTATAATAATTTATTGTACAGTGTTTATATGAGTGTAAGTGTACTTTGTATAATAATTTATTGTACAGTGTTTATATGAGTGTAAGTGTACTTTGTATAATAATTTATTGTGCAGTGTTTATATGAGTGTAAGTGTACTTTGTATAATAATTTATTGTACAGTGTTTGTATGAGTGTAAGTGTACTTTGTATAATAATTTATTGTACAGTGTTTGTATGAGTGTAAGTGTACTTTGTATAATAATTTATTGTACAGTGTTTGTATGAGTGTAAGTGTACTTTGTATAATAATTTATTGTACAGTGTTTGTATGAGTGTAAGTGTACTTTGTATAATAATTTATTGTACAGTGTTATATGAGTGTAAGTGTACTTTGTATAATAATTTATTGTACAGTGTTTGTATGAGTGTAAGTGTACTTTGTATAATAATTTATTGTACAGTGTTTGTATGAGTGTAAGTGTACTTTGTATAATAATTTATTGCACAGTGTTTATATGAGTGTAAGTGTACTTTGTATAATAATTTATTGTACAGTGTTTATATGAGTGTAAGTGTACTTTGTATAATAATTTATTGTACAGTGTTTATATGAGTGTAAGTGTACTTTGTATAATAATTTATTGTACAGTGTTTGTATGAGTGTAAGTGTACTTTGTATAATAATTTATTGTACAGTGTTTATATGAGTGTAAGTGTACTTTGTATAATAATTTATTGTACAGTGTTTATATGAGTGTAAGTGTACTTTGTATAATAATTTATTGTACAGTGTTTGTATGAGTGTAAGTGTACTTTGTATAATAATTTATTGTACAGTGTTTGTATGAGTGTAAGTGTACTTTGTATAATAATTTATTACAGTGTTTATATGAGTGTAAGTGTACTTTGTATAATAATTTATTGTACAGTGTTTATATGAGTGTAAGTGTACTTTGTATAATAATTTATTACAGTGTTTATATGAGTGTAAGTGTACTTTGTATAATAATTTATTGTACAGTGTTTATATGAGTGTAAGTGTACTTTGTATAATAATTTATTGTACAGTGTTTATATGAGTGTAAGTGTATTTTGTATAATAATTTATTGTACAGTGTTTATATGAGTGTAAGTGTACTTTGTATAATAATTTATTGCACAGTGTTTATATGAGTGTAAGTGTACTTTGTATAATAATTTATTGTGCAGTGTTTGTATGAGTGTAAGTGTACTTTGTATAATAATTTATTGTACAGTGTTTATATGAGTGTAAGTGTACTTTGTATAATAATTTATTGTACAGTGTTATATGAGTGTAAGTGTACTTTGTATAATAATTTATTGTACAGTGTTTATATGAGTGTAAGTGTACTTTGTATAATAATTTATTGTACAGTGTTTATATGAGTGTAAGTTTACTTTGTATAATAATTTATTGTACAGTGTTTATATGAGTGTAAGTTTACTTTGTATAATAATTTATTGCACAGTGTTTATATGAGTGTAAGTGTACTTTGTATAATAATTTATTGTGCAGTGTTTGTATGAGTGTAAGTGTACTTTGTATAATAATTTATTACAGTGTTTATATGAGTGTAAGTGTACTTTGTATAATAATTTATTGTACAGTGTTTATATGAGTGTAAGTGTACTTTGTATAATAATTTATTGTACAGTGTTTATATGAGTGTAAGTGTACTTTGTATAATAATTTATTGTACAGTGTTATATGAGTGTAAGTGTACTTTGTATAATAATTTATTGTACAGTGTTTATATGAGTGTAAGTGTACTTTGTATAATAATTTATTGTACAGTGTTTGTATGAGTGTAAGTGTACTTTGTATAATAATTTATTGTACAGTGTTTATATGAGTGTAAGTGTACTTTGTATAATAATTTATTGTACAGTGTTTATATGAGTGTAAGTGTACTTTGTATAATAATTTATTGTACAGTGTTTATATGAGTGTAAGTGTACTTTGTATAATAATTTATTGTACAGTGTTATATGAGTGTAAGTGTACTTTGTATAATAATTTATTGTACAGTGTTTATATGAGTGTAAGTGTACTTTGTATAATAATTTATTGTACAGTGTTTATATGAGTGTAAGTGTACTTTGTATAATAATTTATTGTACAGTGTTATATGAGTGTAAGTGTACTTTGTATAATAATTTATTGTACAGTGTTTGTATGAGTGTAAGTGTACTTTGTATAATAATTTATTGCGCAGTGTTTATATGAGGGTAAGTGTACTTTGTATAATAATTTATTGTACAGTGTTTATATGAGTGTAAGTGTACTTTGTATAATAATTGTACAGTGTTTGTATGAGTGTAAGTGTACTTTGTATAATAATTTATTGTACAGTGTTTATATGAGTGTAAGTGTACTTTGTATAATATTTTATTGTACAGTGTTACATGAGTGTAAGTGTACTTTGTATAATAATTTATTGTACAGTGTTACATGAGTGTAAGTGTACTTTGTATAATAATTTATTGTACAGTATGAGTGTAAGTGTACTTTGTATAATAATTTATTGCACAGTGTTTGTATGAGTGTAAGTGTACTTTGTATAATAATTTATTGTACAGTGTTTGTATGAGTGTAAGTGTACTTTGTATAATAATTTATTGTACAGTGTTTATATGAGTGTAAGTGTACTTTGTATAATAATTTATTGCACAGTGTTTGTATGAGTGTAAGTGTACTTTGTATAATAATTTATTGTACAGTGTTTGTATGAGTGTAAGTGTACTTTGTATAATAATTTATTGTACAGTGTTTATATGAGTGTAAGTGTACTTTGTATAATAATTTATTGTACAGTGTTTATATGAGTGTAAGTGTACTTTGTATAATAATTTATTGTACAGTGTTTATATGAGTGTAAGTTTACTTTGTATAATAATTTTGAATTGATTCGTGAAGGATTTTGGTTGTGATAAATCAATAACTACTGGTCTTGGATAGCGTTATGGATTTGTGCGTAGATGGGGATTTTTGTTGCACTATGGTGTTTTTTTTACAAACTTGTAATGGCTGCGGTAGGGAAATTGATGCATTATGATCCATAATGCTACAATTTGAGTCATAATGCACAACTTGTAATCTAGCTGTCAGTGAGGTAAAAAAATGAATAAAAGCTATAAAAAGGAGCAGGGGAAAAAAGATGTAATCAAAACAAAATCAACCCATAACAAAGGGTGGGGGCTCGTGGACTCTCGCCTCCATGAAAGAAAGGAATTTATCAAGTCATTCTAAATGATGTTTTCTTTCATACAGGTGGTGAGAGTCCACAATCATTTACTCATGGGAACTAATACTGTGGAACTGTGGAAGTCCACCAGTAAATAACATAAAGGGAGGGATTTTTAAATGCACTTATAAAGGCACATTCCTCAAACAGACAACTGCCTGAAGGACCTTTCTACTAAAAGCTACATTAGAGGAAACAAAAACATCAAATTGGTAAAATTTAGTAAATATATGCAAAGAAGACCAAGTAGCTGCTTTGCAAATTTGATTAACTGAAGCCTCATTCTTGAAATCCCAAAAAGTGGCAACTGACCTAGTAGAATGAGCTGTAATCAGCTGTGGTAGAGGCTGATCTGCCTCTAAATAGGCTCTTAGAATATAACAAGAGGCTATTATTATTATTATCATACTTTATTTATTAAGCGCCAACATATTCCGCAGCGCTGTCCATGGATACAATTCATTTAAATAAAACAATACAAGACTTGTAAGATACAGGACAAAATTTACAAACACATACAGGAGGGATTGGGGGCCCTATTCCCATGGGAATTTACAATCTAGAAGGGTAGGAGGTTGGGAAACAGGAGGTGAGGACTGCAAGATTGAGAAAGATGTTAATACAGAGTTAGATGAGGGAAATGTTAGGTAAGTGTTAGGTAAGTGAAGTTAATTTATTATTGAGTTGGGTGGTAGGCTTCCCTGAACAGAAAAGTCTTCAGGGAACATTTAAAGGAAGAAAGATTAGGGCAAAGCCTGACAGCCCGAGGGACAGTGTTCCTGAGGGTAGGTGCTGCACGGGGAGAGTGTTCCAGAGGGTAGGTGCTGTACGACAGAAGTCCTGCAGTCTAGCATGAGAGGAGGTGATAGTTGTGGATGCAAGGAGCAGGTCATTGTTGGATCTTAGTGGACGGTCTGGAGTATACTTGTGTATTAGAGAGGATAGGTAGAGGGGAGGCTAAAGAAACAGCAGGGAATATCTGACCTTTCCTAGGCCCAGAAAAAAATAAATAACAGACTAGAGGTTTGTCTGAAATCCTTAGTAGCACCAACATAATATTTTAATGCCCTAACATCCAGAGAATGCAAAGATCTTTCAGAAGCATTTTTAATATTAGGACATAAAGAAGGAACAACAATCTCTCTAATAATGTTATCAGAAGACAAGAAACAAGCAAAACATTAAAAGCTATTTGCAAACCAGCCTTATCCTGATGAAAAATCAGATAAGGAGACTCAACAGAAAGAGCAGACAATTCTGAAACTCTTCTTGCAGAAGAAATAGCCAAAAGAAACAATGCCTATTGAATGTTGAATTCAGGGAACAGCATGTTTTGGGGGTCCAGAATGTGGTGGTGGATGCATTATCGTGTTTCCAGTGGGACCTATTTAGGGTTGCTGCTCCCAGTGCATTTCTTCAAAGCTTACCTTGCCCTTTTGTTCTTGTGGCTGATTGCATTCCCATTGAATTGGTCATCACTGGCTTCAACAACTTGGTCCACGTACCTTAGATGTTGGGACGAATAGGTCCAAAGGGGGGCTCCTTCCGACCTTGGCAGGTGAACAAGCGGTTCTACTGGACTGATTGGCTGTAATAAAGGGCAAGCATGTAAGGAAAAGTGCTGTCTAATGACGGTTGGCGGCAGTTGCCTTCTTTTTTAAAGTTTTGAGCTCTGTTACGGTACCAACAGGATACCAAGGTTAATACCAGAAGAACAATGTCCTGCATAGGGAATCAGCAATTCACAAACCAGCCAGTTTTCAGGTTTAAACAGAATGACATTTATTAAAGGCTAGATGCCTAGTATTTATACAGGTTTTGACCCCCCCAGATGGGGGTTGAAAGAATGTTGTACATTAGATAAAAGGGAGAAGCGCCCTTTTGACATGATACAATAGAATTATATTACTTAAACACTTCAACCACAAGACACTCTTGGCTCTTCTTATCACTTAGGCGTTTTCTCTCTGGAGGTGATCAAACAATAGAATGCTTAGCACTAATTAGATTATAGCTGGAGCCAGCAACTTGTGTTTAGAAAATAAAGTTAACACTTTCAGTCCTGACCGAAGGGTCTGTCACATAGCTCCCCCCTTGTGGAACACTCCGGCAGACCCGGCTTGACCCTTTGGCAGGTCAACTTGGGGATGACCGGACTGGGTGGTGGTAGGCATGTCAGTTTGCCGGGACAATCCATCTGCATTCCCGTTTAGCTTACCGGGCCGGTAGCTGATGGTGAAGTTATAGGGCTGGAGGGCTAAACTCCACCTCAGCAATCTACCATTGTCTCCTGAGACCCGGTTGAGCCAGACTAAGGGATTGTGGTCCGTTATGAGGGAAAATTCCTGTCCATATAGATAAGGGTTCAACTTCTTCAGTGCCCAGACTAGGGCTAAACAGTCCTTCAAAATCCCATCAGCTTCTTTACGAGTTTTTTGTACCTGCTCTTTATAGGTATCCACAATCCCTTCATACTGACATAGGGTGCCCTTGAATTGCTGCACCTCACTATGAGCCAGCGTCAGCTTCTCCTCAAGTGTCGTTAAAGGGACAGTCAAGGCCCAAAAAAACTTTTATTTTTTAAATAGGGCATGTAATTTTAAACAACTTTCCAATTTACTTTTATCAACAATTTTGCTTTGTTCTCTTGGTATTCTAGTTGAGAGCAAACCTAGAAAGGCTCATATGATAATTTCTAAGCCCTTGAAGGCCGCCTCTAATCACATGCTTCTGTATTTGCTTTTCACAGCAGGGGAGAGTAGTTCAGGTAAACCATATAGATAGCATTGTGATCACGCCCGTGAGTTGTGGCAGACACTGCACTAATTGGCTAAAATGCAAGTCAATAGATAATAACTAAAAGTCATGTGATTAGGGGCGGTCAGAAGATGCTTAGATACATGATAGTCACAGCAGTAAAAAGTGTATTAATATAACAGTGTTAGTTTTGCAAAACTGGGGAATGGGTAATAAAGGGATTATCTATCTTTTTAAACAACAAAAATTCTGGTGTTGACTGTCCCTTTAAGTTTGTCTTTAATGTTTCATGTCCCACTCTCAAGCTGGTGTTTTCTGCAGTCTGTCAGTGCAGCTGGTCTAGCAGAGATTCCTGTTCTAAACGTGCTTTTTCCTCTGCACTCCTCTTCTCTCCCGCTAGCACTGTTACATGATTATTTAACGTGACCATTTCATCCTCTACGTGGCTCTTCTCCTTCATCAGCGCATTGTAACGTGACTCCCACATATCAATAGCGGATAGAGATTTACTGAGCTCAGCGTCCTGGGGCTTAGCAGCAGGTGGGTCAGTCTCTGCTGCACGGATCTGGGCACGGGTAGTCACAGGGTTAACATCCGCGGGACCCATAGGAGCGTAGGCAGAAACAAGGGGGGCCAAGGTATTTCCAAGGAGAACATCAGCTGGTAAATCCTTCATGACCCCCACATTCACAGGTCTAGCGCCCACTCCCCAATCCAAATGTACCCTGGCAACAGGTAGGCGGAACACAGTGCCCCCTGCTACCCTCACAGCCACAGTGTCTCCAGTGTGCTGTTTCTCAGACACCAAGTTCTTTCGAAGCAAGGTCATGGTAGCACCAGTATCCCGTAAACCACTGACCTCCTTCCCATTCACTTTAACCAGTTGCCGGTTATTCCGGTGGGCAGCTTGCACAAGGTCTGCCTCATGTAGGATGCCCCAGCATTCTTGCGCCTCTACGTAGCGGGCCGCAGGCTGAGGGTTACGTGTGATTCCGCCGGCAGGTCTTCTCCAGGACTGTGCTTGGTTTGCTGCATTTAGGGGACACTCTGGTCTTTTGTGCCCTAGTTGCTTACATCCAAAGCATCGAATCGGTTGTGAGTAGCCCCGCGAATTGAACCGGGCTCTCTGAGGGTAGTTCGTGGCCAGAGGCCGTGTGGTATAGCGGTGCGCCGGGGGTTGGTAACTGGCAGCTGCTCGGGTGACTGGGGGTCTGTACTCCACTCTAGCAGGGGGCTTAGTGGTAGCAGTGTCCAGTTTGCGGGCATCCGTATATTCATCTGCCAAGCGAGCCGCTTCATGCAGGGTGGAGGGTTTACGGTCCCGAACCCACTCTCGAACTCCTGCGGGTAACTTGTCGAAGCAATGTTCCAACTGGAATAGCTGCAGCACCTCCTCCCCAGATACGGCTTGGCACCCCGCTATCCAGTGAGCTGCTGTGCGGTGCACCTTACATGCCCATCTCCAGCTAATTTAACAGTGTCTCTGAACCGTCTCCGGTATGCCTCCGGTGTAACCGCATACCTGGAGAGCAGAGCCTCTTTTACAGTATTATAATCCCCGACTTCCTCATCTGGAATGGCCCGAAAAGTCTCACTGGCCCGGCCGGATAATTTTCCGGATAATATCATGACCCAGTCCTCTGCGGGTACCTTGTGTAGTGCACATTGCCTCTCAAAATCCGCAAGGTACCCATCAATCTCTCCTTCTGTTTCCAGGAAGTTTTTAAAAGCTGCAAAATTTACTTTTCTCTTTTCCACTGGGGTTGCTGTGACTTGGGCTGCTGCAGCGCCGCTTTGGCGAAGTAGGTTGGCCTCCACAGCTGCTATGACCCGGTCGATAATTTCCGCAGATGGGTTGGGGCCATAATATGCCAGTCTTATTTTAACGGCCCGATCAAAGCTTGCTTCTTCAGGGGTTCTGTCTGCTATGCTGGGCCCATTGGTTCCTTCTGTCCCTGGTACTCTTTCCATCTTAGTCAGTATTGTAATAATCCCCCTCTTCCTGAGGTTACTGGCTTGTGTAGTTGCTCTTCTGGGCGATAAGGTTCATTCCGTCGCTTGCCACCAATTGTTACGGTACCAACAGGATACCAAGGTTAATACCAGATGAACAATGTCCTGCATAGGGAATCAGCAATTCACAAACCAGCCAGTTTTCAGGTTTAAACAGAATGACATTTATTAAAGGCTAGATGCCTAGTATTTATACAGGTTTTGACCCCCCCAGATGGGGGTTGAAAGAATGTTGTACATTAGATAAAAGGGAGAAGCGCCCTTGACATGATACAATAGAATTATATTACTTAAACACTTCAACCACAAGACACTCTTGGCTCTTCTTATCACTTAGGCGTTTTCTCTCTGGAGGTGATCAAACAATAGAATGCTTAGCACTAATTAGATTATAGCTGGAGCCAGCAACTTGTGTTTAGAAAATAAAGTTAACACTTTCAGTCCTGACCGAAGGGTCTGTCACAAGCTCCATGAGTCAACATTTCTGGTTAGGCAGATTGTTAGGGGTTGAGGGTGTGTTGAAATCAGGAGATGGTAATGCCCTACCAAATGCCCTTCTAAGGGAAATGTTTAATCAAATGCCCTTCATTCAGGGCAATATTTTTTTAGGATAGGGTTATTTTTTTTAGATTAAGCTTTTTTGGGGGAATACTTTTATTGTAGAATATGGTTGTAGCATTTATTTGAAAAAGAGCTGTGACACTTTAGGGCAATGCCATACGAAAAACTTTTCTAAGGGCTGTTATAGTAACCTTTTTTTATATTGGGATGTTTTGTTTTTTTAAAGGGTGCCTTAGTTTTAGTATAGGCATAATGTGGGTTTTATATATTTTTTTTTAGTGTTGTTTTTCTGTATTGATAGGTCTTGTTAATTTTTTGTAAGGGGGTGTTAGGTAGTTAAGTAGTGTAGGGGGCGTTTACGATGGGCTTTTGTGGAAAATAGGGTTGGGAAGTTTATTGGCTTGGGTGGGCTTTTGGCGGTTTAAGAGTTAAGTCGCGTAGGGTTAGTTTGCTGTGGTGGATTATCTTGGTTTAGGGGTACTCAGGTACAGTACAATACATTTAAAGGGGATCCTTTACTTTACATAGCCAATGTTGGCGCTGATGCTGCTTGGAATATTTCACCAGCATCATCACCCATTGCAATAGTAAAATGACCCTCTATGATGCTGGCTTTAAAGAGTAATGTCTGCATTTTAAATATTTTGCCGGCATTCTTGACATCACATCAAATCCCTTTTAAATATATTGCTGCCCCGCAGCACTTTCAATCATCGGGGCTTAAGACAGTTCAGGAGGGTAGAGGGATTTGGCTTTCCGTTTATGCTAGGCTAGCCTGGGGCACTTTCATGTCTTAGGGCCCAATTGCAGTCATCTAATTTCCTCATTCACGTCAATGGCTCGCCATTAATGCATTACTAAGGGCCCACTTACAGTCATATCATTTCCTCATTTACATCAATGACTCACCATTAATGCATTACTTAGGGCTCAATTACAGTCATCTCATTTCCTCATTTACGCCAATGGCTCACCATTAATGCATTACTAAGGGCCCACTTACAGTCATATCATTTCCTCATTTACATCAATGACTCACCATTAATGCATTACTTAGGGCCCAATTACAGTCATCTCATTTCCTCATTCACGTCAATGGCTCACCGTTAATGCATTACTTAGGGCCCACTTACAGTCATCTCATTTCCTCATTTACGCCAATGGCTCACCATTAATGCATTACTAAGGGCCCACTTACAGTCATATCATTTCCTCATTTACATCAATGACTCACCATTAATGCATTACTTAGGGCTCAATTACAGTCATCTCATTTCCTCATTTACGCCAATGGCTCACCGTTAATGCATTACTTAGGGCCCACTTACAGTCATCTCATTTCCTCATTTACGCCAATGGCTCACCATTAATGCATTACTAAGGGCCCACTTACAGTCATCTCATTTCCTCATTTACATCAATGACTCACCATTAATGCATTACTAAGGGCCCACTTACAGTCATATCATTTCCTCATTTACGCCAATGGCTCACCGTTAATGCATTTTCAGTTTTGCATGAATCGGGCCACACAGTGTCTGGGTCTTGATCCATCAGGTATCGCCCCTCATTCTTTTAGGTTGGGAGTGGCTACCTCGGCATCTGAGCTCAGCTGGTCAGCTAATCTGATACAGGCTCTCAGGCATACAAAAAAACAGAAAGGGCGCCTCCTTGTGTAGCCAATAAATGTATGACTTAGTACTAACTAGTAATGGAATAATACTCACAGAGTATAGAGGCAGAGATAATGCAGAGGATAGCGGTCTGGGAACTCAGCAGTGTCCCAGTAGACTGTGCACAAACGAGGGCAGCTCCTCCTGAAATCAGTAGTAGATTCTGTAGTCTGTAAAAGGTAAAGAAAGAGGGCGACTCCCAGTGCAGACAGGTAAAATGTAAGCACCCCTTAGACAGATCCCAGGTAGGTGGGTACTCACAATGTAAAGCGCACACGATAGTGCAAGTAACGCTTACTGGGAATATTTTGGTGTCCCAGTACACATGTAAGACAGTCAAAAGGTTTTTCCTCTGGTGAAAGATGCAGGCAGCAGATACAAAAATAGGAGACTCCAGATATAAAGTTTAAAAGGCTTTATATGCTGATAAAATAACAATAACATACAAAAATAATAACAGATGTTAAAGATAAAATCAGTAAAAACTCGCTACGCGTTTCTCAGCGTTAACCAAGCAGTTTCCTCAGGCTAGTCTGAGGAAACGGCGTGGTTAACGCTGAGAAAGGGGTGCTTACATTTTACCTGTCTACACTAGGAGTCGCCCTCTTTCTTTACCTTTTACAGGCTCTCAGGCGCTAGCGATCTCAGAGGTATGGATTGTACATCCAACCTCTCCAGCAGTTAATTTAACTCCTGATTGAAGTTGTTCTTCATGTTATGTTTCATGTTTCTCTGAGTGTTTGGTAATTGCTATTTCTTTTGCAGGGATGCACCAGGTTCCAGTCAGCGTCTGGATTGTTGGTCACTCTTATCTATATTGGGTGACCATATGGGCTTTAGCGACGATAGGAGGAAATCAGCTGGGGTTGCCTCAAGCTCGGGCAGTCGTGCGGTGGCTGGGGTGTAGGTGTTTTATCAGGGCCGATCTGCTTGCTTGATACAGGACGCTGCTAGTAGGCTAGGAATCTCAAATTTTGATCATCCATGCAGGCAGTCATTATGTAGGCGCTATTGACACTTTGCAGCTGATTCGTATTATGCAGGCAGATCTGTGCAAATTCAGTGTCTGGTTGAAGGTGATGAAAATCGTGTGGCCTCCCAAGTGTGAAAAAAGATCAACAGGGACATGAGGAAAGTAAGGTAGTGCAGGAACTAGGGGGGTTTATTGTGGAGCACAAGAACATTTCGTCAGGTATATAAACCTTTATATCGTCCTGATAAGATACACCTCATACAGGAGGGCCCGGATTTGTTCTTGGGTAACGTAAGAAAGGCCCTATTCTGCAATTTGTGAGTTGGTGGTGGCAGGAGTGGCCCTTATTGGGTCTGCCCTCTTGTGGTGGTAAGTCTGGGCTCCTGGTAGCATGGTTAAGTGACGTCCCCAGGCTCAAGCTTGGGAGTGCTCTTACTGGGAAAAAGCGGGCCAAACACCAGCTGATGATTACCAAAGTGTTGAGCTAAGCACCATATGCCAGTGTTGGGTCCCTGACCATTCTCTTTGCAGGGGTTTCTTACTTAGGGCCCAATTGCAGTCATCATTTTTGACTGTTGTTGCAACCCTGCTGTGTTTTTATCCTTGTATTCCTCAATAAATGTGACCCACAGGTTCAGTCTCTGTGTGTTTATTAGAGCAGGAACAGGAAGCCACTTCCTCTTTCACCTTCTGGCTCCTTGGAAGCTTCCCCTCCCTCAAGTTCTTTTTTTGGGTTCCTCCTAGGGCTAGGGCCCACTAGGATGTACAAGGATTCAGGAGGGTTAGTCAAACTACCCCTATAAATCCTTGAACGCCAGTTTTTTTTGGGTTCCTCCTAGGGCTAGGGCCCACTAGGATGTACAAGGATTCAGGAGGGTTAGTCAAACTACCCCTATAAATCCTTGAACGCCAGTTTTTTTTGGGTTCCTCCTAGGGCTAGGGCTCACTAGGATGTACAAGGATTCAGGAGGGTTAGTCGAACTACCTCTATAAATCCTTTTTTACTCTCCAAGATACAACATTCTGCGTGTCTAGTTGTACCTGGGTAATGGGGATGTCCCCAGGCTCGGGGGTGTTCTTACTACTTTGCAACGGGCTAAACACCTCCCTGATGATTACTGAAGCATTGATCTGGGCTCTGATTGGTAGTTGCTTGGGTCCCTGACCTTTTTCTTTGCAGGAGTTTATAACTTTACCCATGCTGGGTATTCTTCTTGTATTCATCAACAAATGTGACCTATGGGTCTTCTAGTATGTGTTTATTTACTTGTGCTGACAACTAACTGAACCTATTGGAATATAATCAAAAAAACATAACAGGGCAATAGGGCACCATGTTTTTCTTTCATGATTTAGTAAGAGCATGCAATTTCAAAAAACTTTCTAATTTACATTTATTATCTAATTTGCTTCATATTTTTAAAATATTTTGCTGAAAAGCATATCTAGATATGCTCAGTAGCTGATTGCACATAGAGGCCTTGTATGATTGGCTCACCCATGTGCATTACTATTTCTTCAATAAAGGATATCTAAAGAATGAAGCAGATTAGATAATAGAATTAAATTGGAATGTTGTTTAAAATGTTATTCTCTATCTGAATCATGAAAGAAAATGTTGGGGTTTAATGTCCCTTTAAGCATTAGAAACACTAGTATGTTAAATAAATGTTAGAATGTTGTATAAACATTCAAAATTCTAAGCAAACAAGCAAATTTGTTAAAATTAGTTTCATTTTTCGAATGTTGCGAAACATTCGCCCATCCCTACCTTTGGACAATAGTAATTGAATTATTATTATTATGGGTTATTTGTACAGCGCCAACAGATTCCGCACCACTATATATAATAATAATAATAATTTGCCCATCCCTACCTTTGGACAATAGTAATTGAATTATTATTATTATGGGTTATTTGTACAGCGCCAACAGATTCCGCACCACTATATATAATAATAATAATAATAATTTGCCCATCCCTACCTTTGGACAATAGTAATTGAATTCTCATTTCATATGTTTTTACCGTATTTTTAAAAAATAAATACATTTAGATATGTAGCTGCCTATTTTGTAATATTTATATTTTATAAATGGTGATGAAGTAAAATGTGACCAAGTCCATCTGCATAGTAAAAACAACTATTACTAAACAGCTGCCGATTTGGTTAATTCCGAGAGCGAGCGTACGTTGTACTTAACAAGTCCCTAACATGATATTGTACAGTGACAATGGAACTGGTGTTTTATCTCTGCACATGTGACATTCGGTTTGGAGGGTTACTATAATAATAACTAGTATTTATATAGCGCATTTCTCCCAGTGGGTCTCAAAGTGCTTTTTCAGCAGAAATATTTATTATTCCTTTTCAATAAAAGCAAAATGACTGACGTTCTCCTAGAATAAAATGACAAATGCTACAATTCTACATAAACACGTTGATGACGGTTTTCCAGTGTCTCATTTCTCTACTGAAACCCACAGGTTCAGCCTCTAGAAGGAAAACGGACATTTTCTAGTAAGTGAATCACATTGTTATCAGGCTAAAAACAAGTGTATTAATAGCAGAGAGACATCCCCTGTACAAGCGCACACGATTACGTAACTGGGCCACAAGTCCCACAACAGCAACAATTTCCTGGTAATAACTATTGTGTGCATTACTTGCAGAGGCTGAGTCACTTCTGCTGAACTAACAATGGAACAGGCTGCATTTACTCCGTGCTGCCCAGACATAAAAAACCTTAAAGCCCCCACTCAAACGTTTTTTTATTCCCTTATACAAAACCACTTTATATCACTGCGTCTCACCAGCCCTCTAACAACCATAAAGATGTGTGAGGCCGATATTGCCAGCTCCATGATATGTCTGTACATGGCTTACTCACATGGTAGCAGGCGTCCGGGGGGAGTCATCTCATTTATACCCTCTAACAAAGCAAAGCTAATATACAGCAGAATTCATGCCTGATTACAGTCATATTATAATAAAAAAATGACATGCCCTAATCATTCCCGGCTAGTATGTAGCAGAGTCACATGATCACCTCTCACTGGCACCAAACGCTGAGCGCTCTTCTACTTATAATGCACAAGGGGCATGTGTGCCCGGCTAGTATGTAGCAGAGTCACAAGATCACCTCTCACTGGCACCAAATGCTGAGCATTCTTCTTCTAATAACGCGCAAGGGGGCATGTGCCCGGCTAGTATGTAGCAGAGTCACATGATCACCTCTCACTGGCACCAAATGCTGAGCATTCTTCTTCTAATAACGCGCAAGGGGGCATGTGCCCGGCTAGTATGTAGCAGAGTCACATGATCACCTCTCACTGGCACGCTGAGCGCTCTTCTACTTATAATGCACAAGGGGGCATGTGCCCGGCTAGTATGTAGCAGAGTCACATGATCACCTCTCACTGGCACCAAACGCTGAGCGCTCTTCTACTTATAATGCACAAGGGGGCATGTGCCCGGCTAGTATGTAGCAGAGTCACATGATCACCTCTCACTGGCACCAAACGCCGAGCGCTCTTCTACTTATAATGCACAAGGGGGCATGTGCCCGGCTAGTATGTAGCAGAGTCACATGATCACCTCTCACTGGCACCAAACGCTGAGCGCTCTTCTACTTATAATGCACAAGGGGGCATGTGCCCGGCTAGTATGTAGCAGAGTCACATGATCACCTCTCACT
Organism: Bombina bombina; assembly: GCF_027579735.1. Classification (NCBI taxonomy): domain Eukaryota; kingdom Metazoa; phylum Chordata; class Amphibia; order Anura; family Bombinatoridae; genus Bombina; species Bombina bombina. Next base: position 282,583,396 of record NC_069507.1, on the reverse strand, counting down.
GGCACCAAACGCCGAGCGCTCTTCTACTTATAATGCACAAGGGGGCTTGTGCCCGGCTAGTATGTAGCAGAGTCACATGATCACCTCTCACTGGCACCAAACGCTGAGCGCTCTTCTACTTATAATGCACAAGGGGGCATGTGCCCGGCTAGTATGTAGCAGAGTCACATGATCACCTCTCACTGGCACGCTGAGCGCTTTTCTACTTATAATGCACAAGGGGGCATGTTCCCGGCTAGTATGTAGCAGAGTCACATGATCACCTCTCACTGGAACGCTGAGCGCTCTTCTACTTATAATGCACAAGGGGGCATGTGCCCGGCTAATATGTAGCAGAGTCACATGATCACCTCTCACTGGCACCAAACGCTGAGCGCTCTTCTACTTATAATGCACAAGGGGGCATGTGCCCGGCTAGTATGTAGCAGAGTCACATGATCACCTCTCACTGGCACCAAACGCTGAGAGCTCTTCTACTTATAATGCACAAGGGGGCATGTGCCCGGCTAGTATGTAGCAGAGTCACATGATCACCTCTCACTGGCACGCTGAGCGCTCTTCTACTTATAATGCACAAGGGGGCATGTGTGCCCGGCTAATATGTAGCAGAGTCACATGATCACCTCTCACTGGCACCAAATGCTGAGCGCTCTTCTACTTATAATGCACAAGGGGGCATGTGCCCGGCTAGTATGTAGCAGAGTCACATGATCACCTCTCACTGGCACCAAACGCTGAGCGCTCTTCTACTTATAATGCACAAGGGGGCATGTGCCCGGCTAGTATGTAGCAGAGTCACATGATCACCTCTCACTGGCACCAAACGCTGAGCGCTCTTCTACTTATAATGCACAAGGGGGCATGTGTGCCCGGCTAATATGTAGCAGAGTCACATGATCACCTCTCACTGGCACCAAACGCTGAGCGCTCTTCTACTTATAATGCACAAGGGGGCATGTGCCCGGCTAGTATGTAGCAGAGTCACATGATCACCTCTCACTGGCACCAAACGCTGAGAGCTCTTCTACTTATAATGCACAAGGGGGCATGTGCCCGGCTAGTATGTAGCAGAGTCACATGATCACCTCTCACTGGCACGCTGAGCGCTCTTCTACTTATAATGCACAAGGGGGCATGTGCCCGGCTAGTATGTAGCAGAGTCACATGATCACCTCTCACTGGCACCAAACGCTGAGCGCTCTTCTACTTATAATGCACAAGGGGGCATGTGCCCGGCTAGTATGTAGCAGAGTCACATGATCACCTCTCACTGGCACGCTGAGCGCTCTTCTACTTATAATGCACAAGGGGGCATGTGTGCCCGGTAATTATGTAGCAGAGTCACATGATCACCTCTCACTGGCACCAAACGCTGAGAGCTCTTCTACTTATAATGCACAAGGGGGCATGTGCCCGGCTAGTATGTAGCAGAGTCACATGATCACCTCTCACTGGCACCAAACGCTGAGCGCTCTTCTACTTATAATGCACAAGGGGGCATGTGCCCGGCTAGTATGCAGCAGAGTCACATGATCACCTCTCACTGGCACCAAACGCCGAGCGCTCTTCTACTTATAATGCACAAGGGGGCATGTGCCCGGCTAGTATGTAGCAGAGTCACATGATCACCTCTCACTGGCACCAAACGCCGAGCGCTCTTCTACTTATAATGCACAAGGGGGCATGTGCCCGGCTAGTATGTAGCAGAGTCACATGATCACCTGTTTTTTTTGTTTGTTTTTTTCATTTTATTGGTCATTCAAAAGAAGATACATTGTCATACTTCAATATAATAATCTCAGGATGTATCCTAATAACAAGAAATTGTATTCGTTCATTACCCATAATAAAAAAGAAAAAAAAACAAAAAGCTACCATATTGGTGAAATAGAACACAACGTATGCAATTACATGACATGAAAATGTTCAGAGTTAACAGATTTATCTACATTTTGTATTCCTTTTAGTCTTTCCCTTATCATTTTTGACATTGGGATCCTAGAAACACAAAAGGAAAAAGGGGGAGAAAAAAAAAATTCTTAATATAGTATTTGACTCCAATGCGGGGGATAAGATTCTAATTGTATCAACTGCAAGAAGAGAGGAGAGGCACGAAAGGGGTAGGGAGAGAAAAAGATAAAATCACCTTGTCCCACTTATTAAGAAAGGTCCTCAATTTGCCCTTTGATTAGATCAGAGGGTCATGTTGCTCTATGATAATTTGGTGTAAAATCTCTGGAATAAATGGTGCTAGACCTGGCGACATTCTATCCTTCCATTTTCTTAGAATCATTTGTCTGGCAGTGAGAATGAGATTTATTACGTATTGCACTTTCTCTAACCAAAAAAAAAAAATGATATCTGTTTAAGGTTATTTTAGAGGATAAACCTTTATTTATCCAATTAGCAGCTTGGTTCCAGTATCTTTGGAGCTTGGGGCATGACCAGAAAGCATGTATGAGATCCAATGCGGGGGCACTACATTTGGGGCACAAACTTTTCCCCTCACACCATTTGGCCATCATTCTTGGCGTCAAGTAGGATGTGTTCATTAGTCTCATGTGAGATTATTATTATCATTTATTTGTATAGCGCCGCCAAATTCCGTAGCGCTGGGTACAATGATAGGGGTATACAATGACAAAGATTTGTGATACAATACAAAACATAACAAGACTAAACAAATCTAGCACAGGAGGAAGAGGGCCCTGCTCCGGAGAGCTCACAGTCTATAGGTTTAGGGTGCAGAGACATAAGGTTGGGGTAGCTTGTTACAACGGTTGTATTTTCAGCAATGAGTCATGCAGTTCATGTATTAGCTAGGTTCGGATGCGGGATGGAGGAGAGATGGTAAGCCTCTCTGAATAGGTGGGTTTTCAACGATCGTCTGAAGCTATTCAAGGTTGGAGACAGTCTGATGGAGCGGGGTAGAGAGTTCCAGAGGACAGGAGCAGCACGTGCGAAGTCTTGGAGGCGGGAGTGGGATGTAGAGATAACAGGAGTGTAGAGACGTAGGTCAGAGGATGATCGAAGAGGACGGGATGGGGAGTATTTCACGATGAGAGAGGAGATATAGTTGGGAGTTAGACTGTTGAGTGCTATGTAGATTAGGGTTAATACTTTAAATTGTATTCTGGAGTGTATGGGGAGCCAGTGTAAAGACTAGCAGAGCGGAGCAGCTGATGTAGATCGTCAGCTTAGGTGGATGAGTCTAGCTGAAGCATTCATAATAGATTGGAGAGAGGAGAGGCGGTGTTTTGGAAGGCCATTTAAGAGTAGATTGCAATAATCAATGCGTGACAGGATGAGGGAATGAATAAGTATTTTGAGTAAGGAAGGGACGAATTCTGGAAATGTTGCGTAGGTGTGACCAGCAGGATTTGGTAACCGTTTGTATATGTGGGTTGAATGTGAGTTCTGAGTCTAGTGTGACCCCAAGGCAGCAGACCTGAGTGAGGTGTTGAGAATAGAGTCTCCAACCATCAGAGAAATGTCAGGTGTTGGATGTCTCGAAGAGGGGGGGAATAAGAAGCAGCTCAGTTTTGGACAGATTGAGTTGGACGTAGTGTGAAGACATCCAAGAGAAAATTGCAGAGAGGCAGTCAGAAATCTGGTTGAGTAAAGAGGGAGAGATATCAGGAGAGGAAAGATAGATTTGGGTATCATCAGCATATAGGTGGTACTGGAATCCAAAGGAGGCTATAAGTTTTCCAAGGCAGGATGTATAAAGAGAGAAAAGCAAGGGACCCAAGACAGAGCCTTGCGGTACTCCAACTGAGAGAGGCATAGGATCACAAGATATGTTGTTAAAGGAAACTGAAAATGAGCGGTTTGAAAGATATGATGCAAACCAGGAGAGGGCTGTGTCTCGGATGCCAAATGAATGTAGTATTTTTAGGAGGAGAGGATGGTCAACTGTGTCAAAAGCTGCGGACATGTCAAGAAGAATTAGTAATGAGTAATGGCCTTTTGCTTTGGCTGATAACAGGTCATTTGTTACTTTAGCAAGAGCGGTTTCTGTTGAGTGTTTAGGACGGAAACCAGATTGTAGTGGATCAAGTAAGGAGTTAGTTGTGAGAAATTGCGTTAGCCGATTATAGACTAGTCGTTCCAATAATTTTGAAGCAAAGGTTAGTAAGGAGACCGGTCGATAGTTAGAAGGCGTGGAGGGGTCAAGCGAGGGCTTTTTTAGGATTGACGCATGCTTGAATGTGTCAGAAAATGTGCCAGCAGTGAGGGATTGGTTAAAGAGATGAGTTAGGGTAGGGGTTATTGAAGCAGAGAGAGGGGGAATAAGTCGTGAAGGAATAGGGTCAAGTGGGCAGGTTGTGAGATGAGCCGAGGTTAGGAGTGCAGAGACTTCTTCCTCTGTTACAGGAGGGAAATAGCATAGATTTTTGTTAATAGAAGGGGTGGGTAGGATTGCTGGGTTTGCGGGGTGTGAGGTGCAGATCTCTTTTCTAATGGTGTCAATTTTATTTTTGAAGTGATCAGCAATAATTTGAGCAGTGAGGTTGGTAGTGGGCGGGGGGGGGGCAGGCGGACGTAGAAGGGAGTTAAAGGTTGAGAACAGTTTTCTGGGGTTGGATGCGTGAGATGACACGAGAGAGGAGAAATAGACTTGTTTTGCCAGGCTGAGCGCAGAGTTGTAGGACTTAAGGGTGAATTTATAATGTTGGAAATCAGCAAAGGTGCGTGATTTCCTCCACTGCCGTTCAGCGGCCCGTGAGCATCGCTGAAGATATCTGGTCTGTTTAGTGTGCCACGGTTGCCATCGAGTGATTGATGTACGTCAAAGAGTGGAGGGTGCAGTTTTGTCAAGTGTTGATTTTAGTGCCGAATTATACTGTAGAGTCACGAGGGTTGGACAAGAGAGGGATGAAATGTCAGAGAGCAGAGGACTCAGTTGAGTGGAAAAGTCTGTGAGATCCAAGTAATTTAAATTCCTGTGAGGTAGCAGTTTTTTGGGGGCTTGCAAAGATGTAGCAGGTAGAGTGAGAGAGAAAGTTAATAGATGGTGGTCAGAGAGAGGAAAGGGAAAGTTAAGGGAGTTGGAAACAGCACAGAGATTTGTGAAGACCAGGTCTATGGAGTTGCCTTCACAGTGTGTTGGAGATGTTGTCCACTGGGACAGGCCTAAAGAGGTGGTAAGGGATAGAAGTTTAGAGGCAGCAGGCGTGTTAGGCTTATCAAGGGGTATGTTGAAGTCCCCTAAGATGAGAGAGGGGACATTAGAAGAGAGAAAATGTGGAAGCCAGGCTTCAAAGTGGTCCAGAAATTGTGATGCTGGGCCAGGGGGCCGATAGATAACTGCAACACGAAGAGCTATAAGGGAGAAGAGGCGGATAGCGTGAACTTCAAAAGATGAGAAGGAAAGAGAGGGGGGTGAAGGAATGCAGTGAAAGGTACTGTGAGGAGATAGGAGAATTCCTACTCCTCCTCCTTGGGATTCCCCTGGGATGCAGCGGATGAATATCTTAGAACGGACTAAATACTTTTCCTGAACTCCTCAAACTAACTCTTCAAGTCATATAGCCATTTTTGATACAGTCTAGTCAGATTGGGTTGTGCAGCTTGTGATAAAAGCATTTTATAAGTTAAAGATATGGAGTGTATCTCCATTCCAAAGAAATATAATAGGTTCCAAAGGACCCAAAGACCAGGTAGAATTTCCCCCCACATTTAATTTAGACAAGTAGTGTCTAATTTGTAAATCCGCAAAAAAATATATTTTTATTTAAGGAATATTCCAAGTATAGATGATTAAATGTTTTTATAATTTTGGTTTGGGGTCTATTAGTTGTCTGATGTATTTTAATCCTTTGAGCCCATATTTTAAAAACAAAAAGATTAAGTCCTGGAATAAAGTCAAAATTACCTCTGATTGGTAAATATTTGGAGTTCGAATGATCAATTTGTAGTGTACTACATCATTTATTCCAGGCTTTAATTATGTTCTGAAATGTATATTTCTGGATTTTTTTTTTTTTATAATATGACTTGTCTAATGAAGACGAGCCTTAAGTGAATACAGCAAATCATCTTCATCAAGATGTGTGATGTAATTGGCTTCTGTAAGCCAGTCCAAAGCCACTTTAGTCATGCAGGCCCAATTATAACATTTTAAATTTGGCAGAGCAAGACCTCCAGCTTTTCTGCTGTGTGTCAGTTTGGAAAGTGAGATGCATGGTTTACCCCCCCCCCCCACAAGAATCTGGAGCAAGCAGAATTATATTTTTGTATATCTTTGGAATGTAAAAACATAGGAATATTTTGTAGTAAGAAGAGTATTTTAGGAAAGATGAACATTTTGATCATGGTGATTTTTTTTCCCCTTTCTGCTAAAACAAAGGGGGTTATTGTGAAAACTGTCTTTCTTTCTTTCTTTTAAATGATCCAGAGGATTTCTGATTTATTTAAGTTGATTTTATACCGAGAATAAGCTATACTTGGATATTATATTTATAAGACTGGGGATATTTTTTTTGTATTGCCCATGTAGAAGAGAATATCATCTGCGTATAGTGAGAGAACAAGTTTATTTTTACCAAACGCTACCCCCATCCAGTTCTTTTCTGCATAGAACTGCAAAAGGTTCTAGTGCCATGTTGAACAGTAGGGGAGATAAGGGGGCAGCCTTGTCTAGTTCCCTTTTGTAATATTACATTGGATGATAGTGTACCATTGAAAAAATTAATTAATAAAAGATATGAGATGAGCTCTAAACATAGGCTGAAGACACTGGGATATTTAATATTAATATATGTGAATTGTATTTCTAAGTAGAAAAATATATATCTGTAGGGGGATCCAAAAATATATAGATAAACAGGTAGTAGATGTATTATCCACAACAACTGATTTATTTGATTATAAGAGTATATTTCTAGAGCATGAATCTAAAACAACCAGAAGAGTTATACCATCAATCCGCTGCTATAATTATGGCGGAACATAAATCTAAAAACAACCAGAAGAGTTATACCATCAATCCACTGCTGTAATTGTGGCGGATACAATATATCACAGAAAACAATAAAAATTCAATAACAATTCTTAAAAAGCTTTATTTATTTACTAAATCTGTAAAGCAAAGTAAAAGCAAACATACACAGTTGGTGATATTCACCAAATCCTATATAGTAAAAGAGTGCGCACTCTACAATTTCAAAGTAAAATAAACAGCAAAAATATCTCTCAATTCTAATGAATGACCGTTTACGTGTAAGATGACCCTTATAGTCACGTGTTCTCTACTACACGTAAACGGTCATTCATTAGAATTGAGAGATATTTTTGTTGTTTATTTTACTTTGAAATTGTAGAGTGCGCGCTCTTTTACTATATAGGATTTGGTGAATATCACCACTAACAGTGTATGTTTGCTTTTACTTAGCTTTTACAGATTTAGTAAATAAATAAGGCTTTTTAAGAATTGTTATTGAATTTTTATTGTTTTCTGTGATATATTGTATCCGCCACAATTACAGCAGCGGATTGATGGTATAACTTCTGGTTGTTTTTAGATTTATGTTCCGCCATAATTATAGCAGCGAATTGATGCTATAACTCTTCTGGTTGTTTTTAGATTTATGTTCCGCCATAATTATAGCAGCGAATTGATGCTATAACTCTTCTGGTTGTTTTTAGATTTATGTTCCGCCATAATTATAGCAGCGGATTGTTGCTATAACTCTTCTGGTTGTTTTAGATTCATGCTCCAGAAATACACTCTTATAATCTAATAAATCAGTTGTTGTGGATAATACATCTACTACCTGTTTATATATATATATATATATATTTGGATCCCCCTACAGATATATATTTTTCCACTTAGAAATACAATTCACATATATTAATATTAAATATCCCAGTGTCTTCAGCCTATGTTTAGAGCGCTTCACATATCTTTTATTAATTAATTTTACATACTATTTACTGTAACACAGGTACAGTTTTGAGAAGTTTGACACAGATTTCCTATTGTGTGTATATCTATCTGTATAGTGTACCATTGATACTTAGATAAGAAATTGCAAAACTTATCTATAATGAACCAGTTACAAAAATTACCTGTGAACCCAAATTTAACTATTGTGATAAACAGGTGATCCCATGATATGGAATCAAACGCCTTCTTGGCGTCTACAGTAAGTAAGGTAAAATCATGCTGTTTGGTTCTAGACCTATCACCAATCTGGAAATGTTCAATAAGTGTCATAGCAGTTCTTATATTTTTTAATGAAGTCCTGCCATTCATAAATCCAGTCTGATCAGAATGTATTATACTCCCTAATCTATTTGTAATAATATTCATTAACAGTTTATAGTCGGAATAAAGTAGGGAAATGGGGCGGTATGAGTCCATTGAATCAGGATCTTTATCTTTTATTTATTATTTTTATCTTATACCCCTTGATGTAATGGCCTCTATATCATTTTTCCTGCTTCTAGCTAAATTTTTAGAAGATTTAGATCCTAGTTTGTCAATTGAGGCCCTATTTTTTAGGTCAGATTGAATTGACTGCTGGCTTAAATTTTTTTCCTCTTGCTTCTTTTGCCTTCTGATATTCTAACCAATGAGCTTTATCAGGGTTTTCAATATATTCTGAATACTTGTTATTTAGGTAATTAGCTAGCTGTATTTCCCTTCTCGCTATAACTTTGTTTCTCTTTATCATTTAGGCCTTAATTTCTCCCCTTGAATAGGCTTTTGCCGTTTCCCATAGTATCTCTGTTTTGGGAATATATTATTTGTTAAAAAATTTGAATTCGAGCCACTTATTTGTTAGCCAGTTTCTAAACTTAATATTCTGATAGAGTAATGAAGGGAAGAAAATTTTCCAGGTTGAAGCACATAACCTGGGAACAAGAAGCACATAACCTGGAAACAAACAATAGCACAATAGCTTGTTCTATGGCTAGTTACCACCCTAGAAGCAGCCTCTTTTTGCTCAACATGCGCCTTTTACAGAGAAGAACTTTCCTGTAGCATATCAGTCTGATCCTGACTTCACAGTACAGTCCAGCCCCGAAATACCAGGCAATCCCTCTCTGAACAAGAGAAACAGCAAAACCCCAGACGTACGTTTCAGCCTATTGTGGGCCTCGTCAGTGATGTGCAGCCATAACCCTCTAGGCACACTGAGCAACGGGTCCACGTCTGAATTCCCGCATAGAACTAGCTGATGAGCTGTTCGTTCCTGCTAGAGCGCTTCTCTCTTCATATGCAAATTAATATGACCCTGGGGAAGTCTCCCTATGGGTGATGGGGGAAACCAGACATGGACTCCTTGTCCAATGTGCTTAGAGGAATGTGGCTGCACCTCACTGACGAGGCCAAAACAATCGTCTGAGGTTGTCATGTTCCTTGTTCAGAGGAGAATTACCTGGTATTTCGTGGCTGAACTGACCTTACTTGGCGGGATCAGACTGATATACTTCAGGAAAAAGTTTTCCTTTGTGAAAAGCACACTGGTCTAAAAGAGGCTGCTTCCGGGTGGTAAATCGCCATAGAACAAGCCACTGAGCTGTTTGTTCCTGGTAGAGCGCTTCTGTCGTCGTATGTGAATTTTAAGAGGTTTGCATATTCTAGGGATTCTGGGAACCCTACTACTTTCAGGTTGTTCCTGCATGATCTGTCTTCAAGCTCAAATAGACGGGTTTGGAGGGATTGAATAGATTTAGGTTGAGATTCGATAGTGGCCTGTTGAGAATTTTGTATGTAATCAGATTCAGAAATTCTATTTTCTACTTCAGTGACCCCATTTGTTTTAATTCATTAGAGAGCAGAGAAAATTATTTCATTAAACCATCAAATTGAGGCAGGAAAATATCTGTCATCTATGCTCGTGTTTTCCATCTTTTCTAGGCTATTTTAAGTTTCCTTTCTCTCTGTTTGGGAGGCATAGCTGGTGATTTAGTCCTGCTAATACCAAAATACTTATCCATGGATGAGCAAAAGAAACAGGGAAAGTGTGTAAAAGTTAAAACACACACACACAGTGTGTATGTATGTATATATAATGCCCTACATCTCCTGAGTGTCTGCTCGTACCATAAGTAATAACTTAACAGTTAAACTTTAATAACTTTGTAAATAAAACTCGACACATTAGGTGAGTGAAAGACCCTAGGGTCGTATTTATTAATACCAGCAATGAGAACTGGCAACGACAGGTAAATAAAACACGGGTGGCGGCAATCGGGGCCTACATAACTAACTATATATAGCCCCTTCTAGAAAAATGGCCAAGGGACACTGTTGCAGACCACAAGGCAGAGATACTCAACGCAGCTTTGAAATGTAGGGGGTTCTCAGCCCGTTAACCAGCCAGAGCACGCCCAAGCATACCGAGCCTGTGGCGTAACCCTGACTGCAATGTCCGTCATTCAAACCTCCTTCCAGCCTGCAGCTGTGATCCTGACCACCCGCCACAAGAGACAGACCTGCATATTAAATGATCCAGACTCTTGCCGCCACCACTACACCCTTAGGAGTAACGCCTGCCTGATGTTCTGAAGGAACAGATCTACTCCTGCCGGTTCTAAATGAACCCCATCCTGCCTATATAAACCCTTATGGGCTGCTGACATGTTCCCATGCTCAATAACAACTCTATAACCCTCGAGGTCCCCAACCTGCTTCCTCAGGTCCCTATTTATCTTTTTTCTAATCTGGAAAGCCACTTTATGGCACACAATGTGCTTCCACCTCAATCTAGGGATCACATTTGACCACCCGATTCGCACACCTGGAAACCAGTCGGAACTGCTGCAGATCCGCCTGTATTGCCCAGATTAAATCTAATGTGGGGATGGCCCCCACGTCATTACCGCCAGCATGTAAGATTAAAATGTGGGGTTTTACCCACCTTCTTGCAGCATCCTGTAACAATGCAGGCAGATCTGCCCAGGACAAACCCCTGCGCCCTAGCCAACGCAACACAGCCTTGGACGATGGAAATCCCAGCTGCTGTCATCCTGGCATGGCCACAGCCTGTGGCAGCTCAAATTGCAGCCCAGTGCACGTATGAATGGCAGACGATCCACACCCGTACAGGACCTGGACGTATGCCTAAAACAAAGAAACTAGAGTTAGCTTGCACACTTGCAGGACCTGACCACAATTTACCATGGCCAACCCCTCTTTGTTTACCCATGCAAGCCCAGTTCCTTTGATGCCCCCTTGTTATCAACCTATACACTTATGCGTACAGAGGCCTGACATAGGATTTGTACTGCTGAGATCTCCAACACCCCAAGGAGCAACCCAGCTCTGCCGCCGTCATCGCCACCCCCACTTAATGAGTGGGGGGCAATACGCAACCCATCAAGACCCGCACGCTGTGCTACGCGACCTAACACCTTCCTGAACTGGTATCTGGTCAGCAGGTCTCCATTCGCATGTATAAGAAACCTGGAGGAGCCTCCTGGCTGCACTTCCAGGTATGAAGAGACCAGACGTTATGGGCAACAGGTGACCGCTGGCTGCCCCGGCAGGGAAAGTCAGGCTCCTTGGCCCTCCTGGTTCGTCTTAGACCTGGGGATAAAAAGAAGCACTGAATCATCCACAACCCTAACGTGATTGTGCATGACTCCCCCCGATATCGCCGTCTTGCGTGTGGGACTAGCTCCCCCACTCTAAGTGCCCTGTGAAACGCCAGCCCAAAGGCCGCCCCGAAGAGCTGAGCCTCAAAAAGGCGAAGAACAGATCTCTGGCAGTACCGCCAGCAATTTAACCAGCCGTTCTGCTGTAATGGGTTCCCTAGCATCATGCCTTGGAACCCCCAATTCGGCCCAACCCCTGAATTAACTGTTTCACTAGGAAGGAGCGCGACGCATCTTGAAATGCGTACAATCTGCAAAAGAAGGCTACAGCCGATAGCCTAGAGACCACTGCCCCCTTCTTTACTTGCTTACCTCTCAGGTCAGCCAGCCACTGTAGAATGAATCCCGGTTCACCCTCGCAAGAAGGAAACTCACGGAGGTTGCAGAAACTTACCCACTCGCTCCAATACCTCACGTAGGCCGACTGTGGCAAACCTAGCCACTTCTGGACTATAACGTAAGAAAGGTTGTCTATAGGCTGTATATTGTGCTATGTAGATGTGACAGACCCTTCTGTCAGCACTGAAGGAGTTAACTGTGTTCAGCTTTAGCCTCAGCTATTGTGCACTGTCATTAATGTTATTGATAAACAGTCCATTGTTTAATCACCCTCAGAGAGCAAATGCTTAGGTGATAAGAAAAGCCAAATGTGTCTTGTGTTTAAATTGTTATCAGCTTAAGCAAGGTAAATCTATTGTATCATGTCAAGGGCGTGTTCCCTCCATCTAATGTACAACATTCTTTCAACCCCCCCGATCTGGGGGGTCAAACCTGCATAAATACTAGGCATAGCCTTTTAATAAATGTCATTCTGTTTTAAACCTGAAAACTGGCTGGGTTGTGAATTGCTAATTCCCTATGCAGGACATTGTTCCCTGGTGTTAACCCTTGGTATCCTGTTGGTACCGTTACAATTGGTGGCGACGGAATGAACCTTATCGCCCAGAAGAGCAACTACACAAGCCAGTAACCTCAGGAAGAGGGGGATTACTACAATACTGACTAAGATGGAAGGAGTACCAGGGACCGAAGTGAATGGAGATGGATTATTCTAAGCTAAAGAGACAAACGTTAAAGGAACTGCTAGAAGCCAGGGGAAAGATAGGCAGCAGCAAACCCAAGGCTATATTAATTGCTGAGCTGATGGAGGGAGACAGAGCTCGCAGCGCTACGCCTCCAGCAGCCATGGAGGAGACCCTATACCAGAGGGAAATGAGGACCAGGCTGGAATTTTTACCCCAACCTGTACCACGGAACATGCTATCCGTAGTAATTTCAGATGTGCAGGAGTACGTGATGGCACACAGTCCGCGGAATGCATCCTCCCGAGCAGAATCCATTTTGGACGCACTCAGCAACCCAGTAAGACCCAAAATCCCATACCATGCATTTAAAATGTTTTGTGAGGAGAAGGATGAGATCGATGGGTATTTACAGGATTTTGAGAGACTGTGTGAGTTACATGATTTGGAGCAGTCCGTATGGGTGCCGGTGCTAGCAGGCAAGCTAGCCGGTAGAGCAGCGGAAGCGTATCGCGCTGTACCCAGGGAGGACAGCAAGGATTACGCTAAAGTGAAGAGAGCGATCTTGGAAAGATATGCCATTACCTCAGAGGCATACCGGCGCAAGTTTAGAGGCCTGCGCAAGCCAGAAAGAGATTCACATGCAGAGTGGGCCCACAAGCTGGATCAAGCATCTCAAGGGTGGATACAGGCCAGCCAAGCTACCACCATGGAAGAATTGCGACAACTGATGCTGTTGGAGCAATTCTTTAACGGCTTGTCCCCAGAAGCCCAAGAATGGGTGAGAGATCGAAAACCCCTCACCTTAACCGAAGCAGCCAGATTAGCAGACCAGCATTTTGATGCCAGGAGGCACCATGGACTACAGCCTAACAACGGACGGGCGAATATACAATGCCACACCTGCAAGCAGTGGGGACATATGGCACGTGAGTGCACCCAAAATCGGAGCAGACAAGCTTGGAACCAGGTCAGACAGAACCTGGCCCCAAGGGCGGCTGCTCACCATTACCAAACGGAGCCAGCCGCTCATGAGGTGTTGAGCACCCAAGCCGAGGAACCCCTGGGAATTCTGCATGAGGTGATGTCGGTCCAGGGACTTCGGGATTTGGGAGCTACTTTAACCCTGATAGCTCCCCATTTGATGCCGGATACAGCACCCACTGGCGGATCCGTGGCAGTACGAGGGGCAGGGGGAGCAGTATACCGATTGCCCACTGCTAGAGTGGAGTACAGACCCCCAGTCACCCCAGCAGCTGCCAGTTACCAACCCCCGGCGCACCGCTATACCACACGGCCTCCGGCCACGAACTACCCTCAGAGAGGCCGGTTCAATTCGCGGGGCTACTCACAACCTATTCGGTGCTTTGGATGTAAGAGACTAGGGCACAAAAGACCAGAGTGTCCCCTAAACGCAGCAAATAAAGCACAGTCCTGGAGAAGACCCGCCGGCGGAATCCCACATAATCCTCAGCCTGCGGCCCGCTACGTAGAGGCGCCAGAATGCTGGGGCAGCCTACATGAAGCAGACCCCGTGCAAGCTGCCCACCAGAATAACCGGCAGCGGGTTAAAGTGAATGGGAAGGAGGTCAGTGGTCTACGGGATACTGGTGCTACCATGACCTTGCTTCAAGAGAACTTGGTGTCTGAGAAACAGCACACTGGAGACACTATGGCTGTGAGGGTAGCAGGGGGCACTGTGTTCCGCCTACCCGTTGCCAGGGTACATTTGGATTGGGGAGTGGGCGCTAGACTTGTGAATGTGGGGGTCAAGAAGGACTTACCTGCTGATGTTCTCCTTGGAAATGACTTGGCCCCCCTTGTTTCTGCCTATGCTCCCATGGATCCCACTGATGTTAACCCTGTGACTACCCAAGCCCAGTCCCTCCGGGAAGAGACGCTTCCATGTTTGGAGTGGGGGCAGTACTGAGCCAAGTTGGAGCAGATGGCGGAGAACACCCCGTAGCTTACTTGAGCCGAAAGTTGTTGCCCCGGACATCCCCAAGCCGATCCGTTGGGATCAGACTGTGTATGCCGGCTTGGTTCTGGGGGAGCATTGTGGCAAACCTAGCCACTTCTGGACTATAACGTAAGAAAGGTTGTCTATAGGCTGTATATTGTGCTATGTAGATGTGACAGACCCTTCTGTCAGCACTGAAGGAGTTAACTGTGTTCAGCTTTAGCCTCAGCTATTGTGAACTGTCATTAATGTTATTGATAAACAGTCCATTGTTTAATCACCCTCAGAGAGCAAATGCTTAGGTGATAAGAAAAGCCAAATGTGTCTTGTGTTTAAATTGTTATCAGCTTAAGCAAGGTAAATCTATTGTATCATGTCAAGGGCGTGTTCCCTCCATCTAATGTACAACATTCTTTCAACCCCCCCGATCTGGGGGGATCAAACCTGCATAAATACTAGGCATAGCCTTTTAATAAATGACATTCTGTTTTAAACCTGAAAACTGGCTGGGTTGTGAATTGCTAATTCCCTATGCAGGACATTGTTCCCTGGTGTTAACCCTTGGTATCCTGTTGGTACCGTTACACCGACCAGGTGTTGGGTGCCAAAGAAGCCTGCAATTGGGGGGGGGGGGGGGGGGGAGATCAGCCACTGCAGTCCTTCGCCATCTGACACAGAAAGGGAGGGCAAGAAAGACCATTAGGAGCTGCCGCCTTGAACGCCTCCCACTGGAAGCAAGACAATGCGTCCGCCACTATGTTCTGCACACCGGGGACATGACGAGCCCTGAAATCAATGTTCAACTACAGACATCTCAACACCAGGTGCCGCAGGTAATGCACCACCACAGGCGATGAAGCTGAAAGTCTGTTGATGGCAAAAACCACGCTGAGATTATCCGTCCAGAAAAATCACAGCCCTTTTGCTGAAAAGGTGCCCCCACAGCTCAACTGCCACTACAATAGGAAACAGTTCCAAGAAGCAAAGGTTGCGTGTAAGCCCTAGGCCCGCCCACTCAGATGGCAATGGCTCCGCACTCCATGCCCCTTCAAAGTATGCACTGTATCCAGATGCCCCTGCCGCATCCGTAAACAGATGCAAAGACTGGTTGGACACTGGGTCACCCCTCCACATGCAGACACCATTAAAATCCTGTCGGAACCGTTCCCAGACCTTCAAATCCGCCACGAGATCTCCCGTGATCCGGATGCGCAACGATGCTGTCCTGCCACCCCCCAATCTCCGTTCTAACCATTTGCTAAAGATCCTGCCCCACGGGATGACTCTCCGCGCGAAGTTTAGGAGACCCAGGAGCGACTGCAACTCCCTCAGGGAACATTATTGTGCTGCAGCCATGGCGCGAACCGCCAACAACATTCTAGCCACCTTCTCTTTAGGCAGCCTGCATTCCGATGCCACGGAATCTATCTCTATGCCCAGAAACGTCAGGCACGTGCAAGGTCCCTCCATTTTATCCTCGGCGAGAGGAACCCCGAACCCAGCCATCATAAACCTCATGACGTTCATTAAAGAGGCACATTCGGGGGGCGTGTCCGGGCAAGGACCCAAGATGGTCGACAAACTGAGAGCTCTGTAAAGTCAGTTTACAATCCGCCTTGTAACTTGGATATCTATCAACCATCCGGTGCTAAATTGTACCTAAATATCTTTCAACTACTGTGCCAAGCTGGAGTATCTACTTTTTGAACAGAACTGAGCTTCTTAGACCGGACCGCTGAGGTCTGTTGGCGGCTCTTGTGAAGAGAGATCTCAGAAACCCCCCCCCCGGGGGAACCGGGTTAGCAGAGCAGATTAACTATCTCTGTACAACAACCAATCTAATAATCCTGCAGAGAATATATCTTTGACCATGGAGGAGGACCTACACACCAAATTGCAAGCTTTATTTGCGGAGTCAGAGAAGCAATTTAACAAAAGATTTGATCGTCTCATGGAAATAATGGGAACGCAAAGTGAATGCGCAGAAGGCTGGGGGGGGCCCATTCTAGGACAGTGGGGCTTACGGCAGACTTGAGACAAGGGGCAAATGTGACTCAGGATGCGGGGCAGAAAGTGCTTCCGGGGGGCTCGGCAGGTTCCACACAGCAAGGTGTGCGCACAAGGGCCTTGGCAACTGCTGGCAATAAAGCAGGGGAGGCCGCTAGGGCACCCTCCTCGCGCTCGCAGCCTAAGTCAGGCGGTAGTAAGGCAAAAGTGGGCCCCACACGTGGCGGGGGTCAAGAAAAAGCCCCTGCGAGTGGAGCAGGGCCTAAGGGGCCTCGTTTAACTGTGGCCCTGGGTAGTGGTGCCGTTAGTCTGGAACCGCCTGCAGGGTACCGTATCGCCCAGCAGAACCTTAGCGGTCAGAGCAGGTGGTTACGAGAGTAGCGTTGAAGAGGTGGCACGCTAGTATTAGCGCTAGCCCAGGCGAAGGCCTGGAGGGCACTGACAGGGGGACAGTTAGTCCTGCCAGGATGGTGAAGCCACAAGGGCGCAGCAGGGCAGTTAGATTTATGGAGGATTATGAATGTGGGCAGGCTGCAAGTACGGATGAGGATCACAGTTTACTGTATGGTGTGAGTGACCGTGAGGGGTATCTGGAATGTGGGGCTGGGGAGGATAGGGAGGAGACGGCTGGCTCTCCCCGTGGTACTCCCCTCTTGTCTTCTGTGTTCCAGGTCTATCTTGTATTCTGTGATCCATGGTATCTTCATCTGGCAGAGATGCGGCTACCCAGAGTTAGTGCCCTTGTGCCTAGAGTGGCGACGACGCGTACGGGCGACCACAGCCCCTCCGGATCTGGTCAAGGTCCCGCAGCGTCTTTATCCGTTGAGTGTCACCCCCGGCAACAGTCGCTCCATCCTAGAGCTGCAACAACTAATCGTCATAATCAATAATAATAGATTATGAAAATAGTTAACGAATAATAATAGATGAATTGGTCTGTGCACAACACCAGCTGCTTTACTCCAATGAACTCCTGCACATGGCATTGTGTTTTATGGTTATGTCCTTAGCCTAAAGGACGTCTACAGATGTTTACGTTTCACTTTTTCAGGACAGTATACGTTTACAACTACCCCTGGCTTATGTGCAACCCAGATATAATAGTCATCATTTGGATTGTTTATATTAAATCTGGAACTATGCTTTTCATGATATAGTGCCAAGCTTGTTGTTTACACCTTGCCCCTAGATTGATGGGAGTTAAATTGATGTGCACTATTATTTGTTTGCACAATTAGCGTACTGCTTGCTATTGCCGATTATACGTACTGTATAAATAAATGTGTAAGGCTTTGTCCTGTTATTGATATACAGTCATTAGCGCTTCTGATTTTGTTTTTTATATATTTTTAATAAATTGTGATATGTACCAGATTCAACCTTTATAAGTATATATTCATTATTTTTAGAGCGGACTAGATATTTCCCCTAACCTTATAGCTGGTTATTTACCATTGCATATAGATATTCAAGATATTTTTATGTTAGAATGAAGTCAAGGGTTACTTTATTGAGAGGCCCCTTGCCAAGGTAGAAAACACTTAGCATTGGTGAAGAGCTAACAAAGATAAATATCCCACTTTGGTGAAATTGGTAAAATCCTACTTATACATCTCAAGCACCTCAACACCATCTGAGTGCCTTTTCTCTGCTACAGGAAATATAGCTGCAAACAGAACCAGCCTTAGCCAGAAGCATGTGGACATGTTGCGATTTTTGCATTTCAATGCAAAGTTTCTGAAAGAGTGAATAACAGAACATTATTAACAGTGATAGTCTAACTCTTTCTAGTTCTACCTCTTTTCAAACAGTTTGTGGTTTTCTTTAATTATAAAACTGTGCTCTGCTGCTTAAAAATTGAAGAAACAGTTGTGTTAATGTAAAGTTTTAGTCTAAAGTTTATATTTGTAACACTCATTATGTGGATTTTATTTAAAACATAGAAAACTATTGATTCTCTTTTTAACCGATTAGTCGCTTAATCGAAAAAATCATTGGCCGATTAATAGATTATGAAAATAATAGTTAGTTGCAGCCCTACTCCATCCGTTTTAGAAAAATTCTCCCCATGGGGATGACTCGTCCTGCAAAGTTAAGCAGACCCAACAAGTATTGCAGCTCTTTTAACGTGCAAAAACCTGCAGACTCAAGTCTTCTCACTTCCTCCAGCATCTTCCGGACTTTATCTGCCGGAAGTCTACATTCCTCGGCTACAGAGTCAATTTCTATCCCTAAGAATGTAAGACATGTACAAGGGCCCTCTGTTTTGTCCTCTGCCAAGGGAACACCAAATTTAATCATTAACAGTCTCATGATGTGCAGAAGTAGCTCACATTCCCTGGAGCCTTGTCTGCCCACCAACAAAAAATCATCCAGATAGTGAGCAACTCTATCCTACCCTGCCACCTCGGCAACAGCCCAATGTAAGGAGCTGAAAGCCTCAAAATAGGCGCATGAAACTGACCACCCCATGGGTAAACAACGGTCAACATAGTACGATCCGTCGAAAAAAACACCCCATGAGATAAAAAGAAAAAGGGGTGAATAGTCAGCAGCCAGAAGGCAGACTCTATATATCAAGTTTTGCCAGCAGGGCACCTTGACCCGACTTCCGAACCACCTTTAGGGCATCATCAAATGACTGATAATGAACTGTGCTTAATTCCTGTGGGATGGCGTCATTTACTGACCTGCCTTTGGGGTAAGAAAGGTGTTGAATCATCCTGAACTTCCCTGCGTCTTTCTTTGGCACGACCCCTAAAGGAGAAATAACCAATCCAGGTATTGGCTTTACCCTGAATGGTCTGGCCATTTGTGACAGACCCCTCTGTCAACCTACCTACGGATTATGGATTCAGGCATTATGTTAAGTCACCCTGTGCCCATTATAGGTACAGGGTGCAAATCCAACAGTACTGGAGGGGTTAACTTCAGTTTTGAGTAACTGTTGTTGGACGGGTTAACTTCAGGTTTGAGTAACTGTTTTTTCTAAGACAGTTGGAGTTGTTTTTGAACCAGAAGTAAGCAGGAGAAGGACTATAAACATGTATCTGAGCAAAAGGACCTGATTTTAAAGAAAACACAGAGCTCTGAGAGTTGAAGGAGAGTGTCAACCAGGTGGGAGACCTGCATAAATACCGGGCATATAGCCCTCAATAAAGTAGATTCTGTTTTACCCTCAAGACTGAGCTTGGTCTCTGGATTTGTGTGTTGCTGATCCCATATTCAGGGCATCTTTCATCTGGTATTAACCCTTGATAACCGGGTTATACCATAACAACTGGTGGCAAGCGACGGGATGATCCTCATCGCCCAGAAGAGCAACTACACAGCCGGACCTAATGGAATACCGTATGAAAGGCTGAAAGGAGCCACCCTTAAAGACCTGCTAGAACAACGGGGCCGACAGCCCAGTAACCTCAGGAAGAGGGAGATTATTACAATACTGACTGAGATGGACGGAGTACCAGGGCCCGAAGGAACCAGTGAGCCCAGCATATCAGACAGAACCCCCGAAGAAGCAAGCTTTGACCGGGTGGTTAAAATAAGACTGGCACATTATGGCCCCAACCCGACTGCAGAAATTATCGACCGGGTCATAGCAGCTGTGGAGGCCAACCTACTTCGCCAAAGCGGCGCTGCAGCAGCCCAAGTCACAGCAACCCCAGTGGAAAAGAGAAAAGTACATTTTGCAGCTTTTAAAAACTTCATTGAAACAGAAGGAGAGATTGATGGGTACCTTGCGGATTTTGAGAGCCAATGTGCACTACACAAGGTACCCGCAGAGGACTGGGTCACGATATTATCCGGAAAATTATCTGGCCGGGCCAGCAAGGCTTTTCGGGCCATTCCAGATGAGGTAGTCAGGGATTATAATGCTGTAAAAGAGGATCTGCTCTCCAGGTATGCGATTACACCGGAGGCATACAGGAGACGGTTCAGAGACACTGTTAAACTAGCTGGAGATTCCTACGTCAAGTGGGCATATAAGGTGCACCGCACAGCAGCTCACAGGATAGTGGGGTGCCAAGCCGTATCTGGGGGAAGAGGTGCTGCAGCTATTCCTGTTGGAACACTGCTTCAACAAGTTATCCGCAGGAGTTAGAGAGTGGGTTCGGGACCGTAAACCCTCCACTCTGCATGAAGCTGCTCGCCTGGCAGATGAGTATACGGATGCCCGCAAACTGGACACTGCTACCACTAAGATCCCTGCCAGAGTGGAGTACAGACCCACAGTCACCCCAGCAGCTACCAGTTACCAACCCCCGGCGCACCGCTCTACCACACCGCCTTCAACCACGAACTATCCTCAGACAGCCCGGTTAAACTCACGGGATTACTCACAGCCTATTCGGTGCTTTGGATGTAAGCAACTAGGGCACAAAAGACCAGAGTGTCCCCTAAACACAGCGAACCAAGCACAGTCCTGGAGAAGACCCGCCGGCGGAAACCCACGTAACCCTCAGCCTGCTGCCCACTGCGTAGAGGAGGAAGAATGCTGGGGCATCCTACATGAAGCAGACCCCGTGCAAGCTGCCCACCGGGATAACCAGCAACAACACCAGCAACTGGTTAAAGTGAATGGGAAGGAGGTCAGTGGTCTACAGGATACTGATGCTACCATGACCTTGCTCCAAAAGAACTTGGTGTCTGCGAACCAGCACACCGGAGACACTGTGGCTGTGAGGGTAGCAAGGGGCGCTGTGTTCCGCCTACCTGTTGCCCGGGTATATTTGGATTGGGGAGTGGGCTCTAGACATGTGAATGTGGGGGTCATGAAGGACTTACCAGCTGATGTTCTCCTTGGAAATGACTTAGCCCCCCTTGTTTCTGCCTACGCTCCCATGCGTCCCGCCGATGTTAAACCTGTGACTACCCGTGCTGCAGAGACTGACCCACCTGCTGCTGAGCCCCAGGACGCTGAGCTCAGTAAATCTCTATCCGCTATTGATACGTGGAAGTCCAGTTACAACAGGGTGATGAAGGAGAAAAGTCAAGTAGAGGATGAAATGGTCACGTTAAACAATCACGTAACGGTGCTAGCGGGAGAGAAGAGGAGCGCAGAGGAAAAAGCATGTTTAGAACGGAATCTCTGCTAGACAAGCTGCACGGACAGACCGCAGAAAACACCAGCATCAGAGTGGAACATGAAAACATTAAAGACAAACTTAGCGACACTGGAGGAGAAACTGACGCTGGCCCATAGTGAGGTGCAGCAACTCAAGGGCACCCTATGTCAGTATCAAGGGCTTGTTGATACCTATAAAGAGCAGGTACAAAAAAAAACTCGTAAAGAAGTCGATGAGATTTATCTCCAACTGGAAAGAAGCATCTCTGAAAACAAAAACTTGAAGGAATGTTTATCCCTGGTCTGGGCACTGAAGAAGTTGAACCCTTATTTATACGGACAGGTATTCTCTCTCATAACGGGAATGCAGATGGATTGTCCCGGTAAACTGACATTCCTACCACCTCCTAGTCCGGTCATCCCCAAGTTGACCCGCCAAAGGGTCAAGCCGGGTCTGCCGGAGTGTCCCTTTGTCAACCTCCCTACGGATTATGGATTCATGCATTGTTAAGTCACCCTGTGTCCATTATAGGTACAGGGTGCAAATCCAACAGTACTGGAGGGGTTAACTTCAGTTTTGAGTAACTGTTGTTGGAGGGGTTAACTTCAGGTTTGAGTAACTGTTTTGTCTAAGACAGTTGGAGTTGTTTTTGAACCAGAAGTAAGCAGGAGAAAGACTATAAACAAGTATCTGAGCAAAAGGACCTGATTTTAAAGAACACACAGAGCTCTGAGAGTTGAAGGAGAGTGTCAACCAGGTGGGAGACCTGCATAAATACTGGGCATATAGCCCTCAATAAAGCAGATTCTGTTTTACCCTCAAGACTGAGCTTGGTCTCTGGATTTGTGTGTTGCTGATCCCATATTCAGGGCATCTTTCATCTGGTATTAACCCTTGATAACAGGGTTATACCATAACACCATTCTACCCAGAGAAACTTCCTTAGCCAATTATTTCTTTAATGCCTCTGGAAACTGGTAAGCTGATTTCAGGTTCCTGCGGTCCGCAGATCTCTTAACCTTACCTTGTACCAGAATAATGAAATCTTCCTGGAGACCAAACTCCAGCAAGGCAGCTGCTTCCCTATCTGGGTACAGCGCGAGCCAAGGTCTTACCGACAACAGGGCCACGTGATCCTGTCCTATCCTGTTTTCTGCTTTTTTTGAAGCATTATGCTGATGGGTGAGGTCCCCTGCAGTTGCGGCATGAGTGCCAAAAGGAACAAGCAGTTCCCAGTGCAAAGTGCTTATCATGAAACTTCCAACAGACCCTGGCGGGGCGTCTGCGAAACCTACTAGCAGAGCAGACCTGGTGTGATCCCGCTGGAGGAGCAGAAGCCCCTGGGACCTGCGCAGGACCCAACCGGGCCCAGAGCTGCATCTCCACACAACCGAAGTCCAGAAGGGGATTACCCACCATCTTCCTATGGAATTTTTTTATCGTAATCCCGCCATGCTCCATCACTGTAATTTTCCGCAATGATTTCCATGTTCTCCATATATTTTAATGTGGCTAAACACTAGTCGGGCCATTTTTCCAAGAAACAAGCATAAATCCTGAAACAACGTTGCCACTCATGGAATGTGTCAGGGCGCTGGTATTTCTTCGTCCCGGTCCCATTTTCAGCTCTCTCTTTCTGCCTTAAGGCTTCCACAGAGAGCTCAAAGATGTTGACATACTTCCCCTCTTGAAAGCGCCGAACCGTCTTAGTTTTAAGGTGTTCGTGCATCGCCGTGGAGTGCCACCTTGCGGTTAGCAGGTCCACGCGCTTCCCTGACTCTGGAACTGGGTTGGGATGCCCTATCAGACTTCTCAGAGGTATAGATAAAAGGTATAGACCAAGCGCCCAGGATTTGACCTCTAGCACCATCACTTGGACACTAATCTTTTATGTCAATTATTAATTCCACATTTTTTAGACATTATGGATCCATGACCGGTATATTAATCAAGCCATCTGATTCTCTATTGAAAGACTTCTCAGAGGTAACAAGTTCTGAAGCAACCCCCTCTTAACAGACTTTCTTTCCTCAGTCAACCACCTAAGCATTTTGTACATTAGCTTATGACCCTTAGCATTTAAACCCAACTCTGTCATTCTCCGACCCAGAATCAGAGGTTTACGTGAAACCCCTGAACCCCACAAACTGAGGACTCATCGGTTTGCAACCCCGTCCTAGGCGGTAACACCACCACGCCCGAAGTCGATGGACGCTCATCCTCCGACACCATGGAATCTGCACCGCTCTCTGTACCTCTCTCCATACCACTTCCGGAATCGCCAGTAGTCGCCATGCCGCTATCCTGAAAAACAGAATGCAAGAGAGGAGTACCTCATAGGGGAAGTTCAGCTCTCCCCTTCCCCCTGCTCGCACACTGCTGTAACCCCCCCACAGGCATTCTGGGAACACATGGGCGCTTACCACGCCCCTCTCCAACCTGCACACTTTGCTCTTCCTCAGAAAAATCCTCAATATCCTCACTAAAGTGCACTGTCTTAGGGGCCTGTGCAGGGGCCTTCTTGCAACTTCTAGTTGGCGCTAATTCCATATCTAGACTATGAAACTGTGATGGAGTGCCCTGCCTCGCAGCCGACCTAGTAACTACCTTCCTAGCAGCGGGCGGCACCACGGCCTACTAGTCCTATCCTCAGTCAATCCCATCCATGCTGCCATCATCCGTGGCAATAGCTACACCCACGGAATCACATTCCATTCTACCCACGCCAAGCCTAATAGGTGTTGCACCACCTTTATTTTTGCCCGCTGGGGCCTTAGCCCTGGACCGCACGGTAGCGGTTCTATTAGCCCCCTTATCCTGATCACCCGAACCGAGTTTGGTTCCATACGTCCCCTTATGACTCGCATATTGCTCCCTTGCTGCTCCATGCACCCCTTTTTCTAATGTTTTAAGCCCCCATCGCCCCTGTAGGCCTAACTCCTGGAGCCGAAGTCCCCCACCCGCCCCTGCGAAACTCCTTTCTTACCTGCAGAGCCGCGTGGGGAGCTCGATGCACTCCTCTTCATGGCCAGGCGTTGAATGGAGGAACCGGAAATGACGTCACCAGAAGTACCGCCGCTGGAGGACCTGAGACCAGAAGCAGACGCTGAGAAGGCTGGAGCCACCGGAGGAGCCTGTGTAACACAGATCGACAGACTATGGACCATGTGGGACACCCCGGACATCGCCGACGCCAGCATTTGGAAGAGGGACACCGCCACCGCAATGGATTCCTGGGACAAGGCCACGGAAGGCCTAGGTAAGGCCAAGGCGCTCCCACTATACCCACCAACTATATGAGGGTTGGTGGGTGCAGCACCACACGAAAGCATGTGACTCTGTGGACAGTGCAGCTTCCAGAGAGTGCTATTGTGCACCCAGGGCTGTGCATGTTACAGGGTCAAGGATGTGTACCTGGTCCGGCCTGAGAGTGCTGTCTCCTTCACTTGGGTCTGATTGCGTAACAATATACACCATTTTGCGTATCAATATATACCAATGTGTACACATTGTTAGATGTACTAGTGGCTCCCGTACCACTCCATTTCAGTATAATAGGGAGAAAAAAACCTACTCTGGAAAGACAATA
>NC_069507.1:282538136-282553136 GCF_027579735.1 Bombina bombina | reverse complement strand
GTATAATACACAGAGGTGCAGGGGTATAATACAGAGGGGCAGGAGTATAATACAGAGGGGCAGGGGTATAATACACAGAGGTGCAGGGGTATGATACACAGAGGTGCAGGGGTATAATACACAGAGGTGCAGGGGTATAATACACAGAGGTGCAGGGGTATAATACACAGAGGTGCAGGGGTATAATACAGAGGGGCAGGGGTATAATACAGAGGTGCAGGGGTATAATACAGAGGGGCAGGGGTATAATACACAGAGGTGCAGGGGTATAATACAGAGGGGCAGGAGTATAATACAGAGGGGCAGGAGTATAATACAGAGGGGCAGGAGTATAATACAGAGGGGCAGGAGTATAATACAGAGGAGCAGGGGTGTAACACACGAACACTAATTTTAAGTACACAGAGAGGATGTCATTTCCGGTGCCGTTGTGCGTAGCCGCCATCTTGCTTTTGTCTCATACACCGTCATTATATATATATATGGAAGGTTGCACGTCGCTTGCTTATGACATCACAAAGAGTGTTGAATTCTGGGTCAAAGAAGGGACATAGATTCTGATGGCGGAAAGCGGTGTTTGACGTCATTTCCTTTTGCAGTTTGTTTTGTTGTCAGTTTGTGCTATTGTGTCCCGGAATACAGGTGGGTGTTTATATATTTATATATGTGTAGGAATAGTAGTGTGTGTATAGCAATGTGATGTAGTGTGTGTGTATAGCAATGTGATGTAGTGTGTGTGTGTATAGCAATGTGATGTAGTGTGTGTGTATAGCAATGTGATGTAGTGTGTGTGTGTGTATAGCAATGTGATGTAGTGTGTGTGTGTATAGCAATGTGATGTAGTGTGTGTGTGTGTATAGCAATGTGATGTAGTGTGTGTGTATAGCAATGTGATGTAGTGTGTGTGTGTATAGCAATGTGATGTAGTGTGTGTGTATAGCAATGTGATGTAGTGTGTGTATATAGCAATGTGATGTAGTGTGTGTGTATAGCAATGTGATGTAGTGTGTGTGTATAGCAATGTGATGTAGTGTGTGTGTGTGTGTGTATAGCAATGTGATGTAGTGTGTGTGTGTGTGTGTATAGCAATGTGATGTAGTGTGTGTATATAGCAATGTGATGTAGTGTGTGTGTATAGCAATGTGATGTAGTGTGTGTGTATAGCAATGTGATGTAGTGTGTGTGTATAGCAATGTGATGTAGTGTGTGTGTGTGTATAGCAATGTGATGTAGTGTGTGTGTGTATAGCAATGTGATGTAGTGTGTGTGTGTGTGTGTATAGCAATGTGATGTAGTGTGTGTGTGTATAGCAATGTGATGTAGTGTGTGTGTGTATAGCAATGTGATGTAGTGTGTGTGTGTATAGCAATGTGATGTAGTGTGTGTGTATAGCAATGTGATGTAGTGTGTGTGTGTGTATAGCAATGTGATGTAGTGTGTGTGTGTGTGTATAGCAATGTGATGTAGTGTGTGTGTGTGTATAGCAATGTGATGTAGTGTGTGTGTGTGTATAGCAATGTGATGTAGTGTGTGTGTATAGCAATGTGATGTAGTGTGTGTGTGTGTATAGCAATGTGATGTAGTGTGTGTGTGTGTGTGTGTATAGCAATGTGATGTAGTGTGTGTGTGTGTATAGCAATGTGATGTAGTGTGTGTGTATAGCAATGTGATGTAGTGTGTGTGTATAGCAATGTGATGTAGTGTGTGTGTGTGTGTGTATAGCAATGTGATGTAGTGTGTGTATATAGCAATGTGATGTAGTGTGTGTGTATAGCAATGTGATGTAGTGTGTGTGTATAGCAATGTGATGTAGTGTGTGTGTATAGCAATGTGATGTAGTGTGTGTGTGTGTATAGCAATGTGATGTAGTGTGTGTGTGTATAGCAATGTGATGTAGTGTGTGTGTGTGTGTGTGTGTGTATAGCAATGTGATGTAGTGTGTGTGTGTATAGCAATGTGATGTAGTGTGTGTGTGTATAGCAATGTGATGTAGTGTGTGTGTGTATAGCAATGTGATGTAGTGTGTGTGTATAGCAATGTGATGTAGTGTGTGTGTGTATAGCAATGTGATGTAGTGTGTGTGTGTGTGTATAGCAATGTGATGTAGTGTGTGTGTGTGTATAGCAATGTGATGTAGTGTGTGTGTGTGTATAGCAATGTGATGTAGTGTGTGTGTATAGCAATGTGATGTAGTGTGTGTGTGTGTATAGCAATGTGATGTAGTGTGTGTGTGTGTGTGTGTATAGCAATGTGATGTAGTGTGTGTGTATAGCAATGTGATGTAGTGTGTGTGTGTATAGCAATGTGATGTAGTGTGTGTGTGTGTATAGCAATGTGATGTAGTGTGTGTGTGTATAGCAATGTGATGTAGTGTGTGTGTATAGCAATGTGATGTAGTGTGTGTGTGTATAGCAATGTGATGTAGTGTGTGTGTGTATAGCAATGTGATGTAGTGTGTGTGTATAGCAATGTGATGTAGTGTGTGTATAGCAATGTGATGTAGTGTGTGTGTGTATAGCAATGTGATGTAGTGTGTGTGTGTATAGCAATGTGATGTAGTGTGTGTGTGTGTATAGCAATGTGATGTAGTGTGTGTGTGTGTGTGTATAGCAATGTGATGTAGTGTGTGTGTGTGTGTGTATAGCAATGTGATGTAGTGTGTGTGTATAGCAATGTGATGTAGTGTGTGTGTGTGTATAGCAATGTGATGTAGTGTGTGTGTGTATAGCAATGTGATGTAGTGTGTGTGTGTATAGCAATGTGATGTAGTGTGTGTGTGTGTGTATAGCAATGTGATGTAGTGTGTGTGTGTATAGCAATGTGATGTAGTGTGTGTGTGTATAGCAATGTGATGTAGTGTGTGTGTGTATAGCAATGTGATGTAGTGTGTGTGTGTATAGCAATGTGATGTAGTGTGTGTGTGTATAGCAATGTGATGTAGTGTGTATAGCAATGTGATGTAGTGTGTATAGCAATGTGATGTAGTGTGTGTGTATAGCAATGTGATGTAGTGTGTATAGCAATGTGATGTAGTGTGTATAGCAATGTGATGTAGTGTGTGTGTGTGTATAGCAATGTGATGTAGTGTGTGTGTGTATAGCAATGTGATGTAGTGTGTGTGTGTGTGTGTATAGCAATGTGATGTAGTGTGTGTGTATAGCAATGTGATGTAGTGTGTGTGTATAGCAATGTGATGTAGTGTGTGTGTGTATAGCAATGTGATGTAGTGTGTGTGTGTGTGTATAGCAATGTGATGTAGTGTGTGTGTGTGTATAGCAATGTGATGTAGTGTGTGTGTGTATAGCAATGTGATGTAGTGTGTGTGTGTATAGCAATGTGATGTAGTGTGTGTGTGTGTATAGCAATGTGATGTAGTGTGTGTGTGTGTATAGCAATGTGATGTAGTGTGTGTGTGTGTGTATAGCAATGTGATGTAGTGTGTGTATAGCAATGTGATGTAGTGTGTGTATAGCAATGTGATGTAGTGTGTGTGTATAGCAATGTGATGTAGTGTGTGTGTGTGTGTATAGCAATGTGATGTAGTGTGTGTATAGCAATGTGATGTAGTGTGTGTATAGCAATGTGATGTAGTGTGTGTGTATAGCAATGTGATGTAGTGTGTGTGTGTATAGCAATGTGATGTAGTGTGTGTGTGTATAGCAATGTGATGTAGTGTGTGTGTGTATAGCAATGTGATGTAGTGTGTGTGTGTATAGCAATGTGATGTAGTGTGTGTGTGTGTATAGCAATGTGATGTAGTGTGTGTGTGTGTGTATAGCAATGTGATGTAGTGTGTGTGTGTGTGTATAGCAATGTGATGTAGTGTGTGTGTGTGTATAGCAATGTGATGTAGTGTGTGTGTGTGTATAGCAATGTGATGTAGTGTGTGTGGGTATGTGCAGGAATAGCTGTGAGATGTTGTGTGTGTGGGTGTGTGTAGGAATAGCTGTTAGATGTGGTGTGTGTGTAGGAATAGCTGTGAGATGTGGTGTGTGTGTCTCACATGTTGTGCGTTTTACAGCAGTAGTGCCGTGGTTGCGCATCATGTTTCGCTTTATGAGAGATTCGGAGCTACAAGACCAGGACATGTTTCTCATGTGAGTACAAAGATCGATAAGTCACCCCCCCCCCCGGCACCAGCGCTCTATATCTCATTCCCTCTGCCCCCCCCCGGCACCAGCGCACTATATCTCATTCCCTCTGCCCCCCCCCGGCACCAGCGCACTATATCTCATTCCCTCTGCCCCCCCCCGGCACCAGCGCACTATATCTCATTCCCTCTGCCCCCCCCCGGCACCAGCGCACTATATCTCATTCCCTCTGCCCCCCCCCCGGCACCAGCGCACTATATCTCACTTCCCTCAGCCCCCCCCCCGGCACCAGCGCTCTATATCTCACTTCCCTCTGCCCCCCGGCACCAGCGCTCTATATCTCACTTCCCTCTGCCCCCCCGGCACCAGCGCACTATATCTCACTTCCCTCTGCCCCCCCGGCACCAGCGCACTATATCTCACTTCCCTCTGCCCCCCGGCACCAGCGCACTATATCTCACTTCCCTCTGCCCCCCCCGGCACCAGCGCACTATATCTCACTTCCCTCTGCCCCCCCGGCACCAGCGCACTATATCTCACTTCCCTCTGCCCCCCCGGCACCAGCGCACTATATCTCACTTCCCTCTGCCCCCCCGGCACCAGCGCACTATATCTCACTTCCCTCTGCCCCCCCGGCACCAGCGCACTATATCTCACTTCCCTCTGCCCCCCCGGCACCAGCGCTCTATATCTCACTTCCCTCTGCCCCCCCGGCACCAGCGCTCTATATCTCATTCCCTCTGCCCCCCCCCCGGCACCAGCGCACTATATCTCATTCCCTCTGCCCCCCCCGGCACCAGCGCTCTATATCTCATTCCCTCTGCCCCCCCCGGCACCAGCGCACTATATCTCATTCCCTCTGCCCCCCGGCACCAGCGCTCTATATCTCACTTCCCTCTGCCCCCCGGCACCAGCGCACTATATCTCACTTCCCTCTGCCCCCCCGGCACCAGCGCACTATATCTCACTTCCCTCTGCCCCCCCGGCACCAGCGCACTATATCTCACTTCCCTCTGCCCCCCCGGCACCAGCGCACTATATCTCACTTCCCTCTGCCCCCCCGGCACCAGCGCACTATATCTCACTTCCCTCTGCCCCCCCGGCACCAGCGCACTATATCTCACTTCCCTCTGCCCCCCGGCACAGTGCACTATATCTCACTTCCCTCTGCCCCCCGGCACCAGCGCACTATATCTCACTTCCCTCTGCCCCCCCGGCACCAGCGCACTATATCTCACTTCCCTCTGCCCCCCCGGCACCAGCGCACTATATCTCACTTCCCTCTGCCCCCCCGGCACCAGCGCACTATATCTCACTTCCCTCTGCCCCCTCGGCACCAGCGCACTATATCTCACTTCCCTCTGCCCCCCGGCACTAGCGCACTATATCTCACTTCCCTCTGCCCCCCCCGGCACCAGCGCACTATATCTCACTTCCCTCTGCCCCCCGGCACCAGCGCACTATATCTCACTTCCCTCTGCCCCCCCTGGCACCAGCGCAGTATATCTCACTTCCCCGGCACCAGCGCACTATATCTCATTCCCTCTGCCCCCCGGCACCAGCGCACTATATCTCATTCCCTCTGCCCCCCGGCACCAGCGCAGTATATCTCAATTCCCTCTGCCCCCCGGCACCACCGCACTATATATCTCATTCCTCTGCCCCCCGGCACCAGCGCACTATATCTCATTCCTCTGCCCCCCGGCACCAGCGCACTATATCTCACTTCCCTCTGCCCCCCGGCACCAGCGCACTATATATCTCATTCCCTCTGCCCCCCCGGCACCAGCGCTCTATATCTCACTTCCCTCTGCCCCCCGGCACTAGCGCACTATATCTCATTCCCTCTGCCCCCCCCGGCACTAGCGCCCTATATCTCACTTCCCTCTGCCCCCCCGGCACCAGCGCACTATATCTCACTTCCCTCTGCCCCCCCCGGCACCAGCGCACTATATCTCATTCCCTCTGCCCCCCCGGCACCAGCGCTCTATATCTCACTTCCCTCTGCCCCCCGGCACTAGCGCACTATATCTCACTTCCCTCTGCCCCCCCGGCACCAGCGCACTATATCTCATTCCCTCTGCCCCCCGGCACCAGCGCACTATATCTCACTTCCCTCTGCCCCCCCCCCCCCCCGGCACCAGCGCACTATATCTCACTTCCCTCTGCCCCCCCGGCACCAGCGCACTATATCTCACTTCCCTCTGCCCCCCCTGGCACCAGCGCAGTATATCTCACTTCCCCGGCACCAGCGCACTATATCTCATTCCCTCTGCCCCCCGGCACCAGCGCACTATATCTCAATTCCCTCTGCCCCCCGGCACCAGCGCAGTATATCTCAATTCCCTCTGCCCCCCGGCACCAGCGCTCTATATCTCAATTCCCTCTGCCCCCCGGCACCAGCGCAGTATATCTCAATTCCCTCTGCCCCCCGGCACCAGCGCAGTATATCTCACTTCCCTCTGCCCCCCGGCACCAGCGCACTATATCTCACTTCCCTCTGCCCCCCGGCACCAGCGCACTATATCTCACTTCCCTCTGCCCCCCGGCACCAGCGCACTATATCTCATTCCCTCTGCCCCCCCTCTGCCCCCCGGCACCAGCACACTATATCTCACTTCCCTCTGCCCCCCCGGCACCAGCGCACTATATCTCACTTCCCTCTGCCCCCCGGCACCAGCGCACTATATCTCATTCCCTCTGCCCCCCCTCTGCCCCCCGGCACCAGCGCACTATATCTCACTTCCCTCTGCCCCCCGGCACCAGCGCACTATATCTCACTTCCCTCTGCCCCCCCGGCACCAGCGCACTATATCTCACTTCCCTCTGCCCCCCGGCACCAGCGCTCTATATCTCACTTCCCTCTGCCCCCCGGCACCAGCGCACTATATCTCACTTCCCTCTGCCCCCCCGGCACCAGCGCACTATCTGCCCCCCGGCACCAGCGCACTATATCTCACTTCCCTCTGCCCCCCCGGCACCAGCGCACTATATCTCACTTCCCTCTGCCCCCCCGGCACCAGCGCACTATATCTCATTCCTCTGCCCCCCGGCACCAGAGCAGTATATCTCACTTCCCCGGCACCAGCGCAATGTATCTCCCTAAACCACCCCACCCCCCCCGACCGTTGCACAATTACATATTGCACTGAGACATTTCTCCGCAGGGACCCGTTTACGCTGCATCGGCAGCACATGAGACACATGTTCTCTGGGATGTCACCATTTTTGGGCATTACAGATGGGACTGTCCCTGCCCTGCCCCGCCCTGCACCCCCCCGCAGTATACAGGTAAATTATAGTCACACCTAGCACTGTCTGAGCTTGTCCTGATAATGTGCAGTCACTGGGTCACACTACATTACACACCTAGCACTGTCTGTCTGAGCCTGTCCTGATAATGTGCAGTCACTGGGTCACACTACATTACACACCTAGCACTGTCTGTCTGAGCCTGTCCTGATAATGAGCAGTCACTGGGTCACACTACATTACACACCTAGCACTGTCTATCTGAGCCTGTCCTGATAATGAGCAGTCACTGGGTCACACTACATTACACACCTAGCACTGTCTATCTGAGCCTGTCCTGATAATGTGCAGTCACTGGGTCACACTACATTACACACCCAGCACTGTCTGAGCCTGTTCTGATAATGTGCAGTCACTGGGTCACACTACATTACGCACCCAGAACTGTCTGAGCCTGTCCTGATAATGTGCAGTCACTGGGTCACACTATATTACACACCCAGCACTGGCTGAGCCTGTTCTGATAATGTGCAGTCACTGGGTCACACTACATTACACACCTAGCACTGTCTGAGCCTGTCCTGGTAATGTGCAGTCACTGGGTCACACTACATTACACACCTAGCACTGTCTGAGCCTGTCCTGATAATGTGCAGTCACTGGGTCACACTACATTACACACCTAGCACTGTCTGTCTGAGCCTGTCCTGATAATGAGCATTTAGGGGGTCTCACTGTAGTCTTGTTTACTTTCCCTTTGCCTCTCTGGACGCCCCGTGCTGCTGTGCACTAGCCGGGTGCAGTGACGCCGTTTGGAATGCTGGGAATGGTGAGTGTTGGACATGTTGCACAGGGTGTGGGAACCGGAGTAAGCTCCGCCTCTGATGTTGTGATTTGCCTCGTAGGGTGGGGGCTTCCTGGACATGTTTGGGATGATGAACGATTTGATGGGGGGTGCGGTGAGTATTGTGCACTGATTTACACGCCCTCTTGTTCCCACTCCTTGTCTCACTTTTTCGCTCATTGAACCTTTGCGCTTCAGTTCAACCCCTCCCCTCCGGTCATGTGCTTCTGTGCGTTCTCTTCCCCCCCCTCCCCCCCCTCTTTTGTCACGGGCTTTCTCTCCCTCCCCCCTCCTTTGTCACGGGTTTCTCTGCCCTGCCCCCCCCCCCTCTCCTTTGTCACAGGTTTGCTTCTCCTTCCTTTACATCAGTCTGACTTATGCATTATCCTCACACAGGAGCAGATGTCCTCTGGGCCAAACTGTCAGACGTATTCCTCATCTACAGTCATCTCGTATTCTAACATGGGTGGGAGTAGGGCACCTAAAGTGTATCAGGAGACGTCACACATGCGCACAGCCCCTGGAGGGGTGAGTATACCTCACACTAGTGTAGATGTTTCTGTGTGTTACACTCTGGGGGGGGGGGGGGGTGAGTATACCTCACACTGGTGTAGATGTTTCTGTATGTTACACTCTGGGGGGGGGGGTGAGTATACCTCACACTAGTGTAGATGTTTCTGTGTGTTACACTCGGGGGGGGGGGGGGGTGAGTATACCTCACACTAGTGTAGATGTTTCTGTGTGTTACACTCTGGGGGGGGGGGTGAGTATACCTCACACTAGTGTAGATGTTTCTGTGTGTTACACTCTGGGGGGGGGGGGGTGAGTATACCTCACACTAGTGTAGATGTTTCTGTGTGTTACACTCTGGGGGGGGGTGAGTATACCTCACACTAGTGTAGATGTTTCTGTGTGTTACACTCTGGGGGGTGAGTATACCTCACACTGGTGTAGATGTTTGTTTGTTGCACTCTGGGGGGGGGGGTGAGTATACCTCACACTAGTGTAGATGTTTGTTTGTTGCACTCTGGGGGGGGGGCGGTGAGTATACCTCACACTAGTGTAGATGTTTCTGTGTGTTACACTCTGGGGGGGGGGGGGCGGTGAGTATACCTCACACTAGTGTAGATGTTTCTGTGTGTTACACTCTGGGGGGGGGGGTGAGTATACCTCACACTAGTGTAGATGTTTCTGTGTGTTACACTCTGGGCGGGGGGGGGGGGGGTGAGTATACCTCACACTAGTGTAGATGTTTCTGTGTGTTACACTCTGGGGGGGGGTGAGTATACCTCACACTAGTGTAGATGTTTCTGTTTGTTACACTCGGGGGGGGGGGGCGGTGAGTATACCTCACACTAGTGTAGATGTTTCTGTGTCTTACACTCTGGGGGGGGTGAGTATACCTCACACTAGTGTAGATGTTTCTGTGTGTTACACTCGGGGGGGGGGGGGTGAGTATACCTCACATTAGTGTAGATGTTTCTGTGTGTTACACTCTGGGGGGGGGTGAGTATACCTCACACTAGTATAGATGTTTCTGTGTGTTACACTCTGGGGGGGGGGGTGAGTATACCTCACACTAGTGTAGTAGGCTCTGTGTGTTACACTCTGGGGGGGGGGGCGGTCAGTATACCTCACACTAGTGTAGATGTTTCTGTGTGTTACACTCTGGGGGGGGGTGAGTATACCTCACACTAGTGTAGATGTTTATCAGTGTTACACTCTGGGGGGGGTGAGTATACCTCACACTAGTGTAGATGTTTCTGTGTGTTACACTCTGGGGGGGGGGGGGGGTGAGTATACCTCACACTAGTGTAGATGTTTCTGTGTGTTACACTCGGGGGGGGGGGTGGTGAGTATACCTCACACTAGTGTAGTAGGCTCTGTGTGTTACACTCTGGGGGGGTGAGTATACCTCACACTAGTGTAGATGTTTCTGTGTGTTACACTCTGGGGGGGGTGAGTATACCTCACACTCGTGTAGATGTTTCTGTGTGTTACACTCTGGGGGGGGGTGAGTATACCTCACACTAGTGTAGATGTTTCTGTGTGTTACACTCTGGGGGGGGGGTGAGTATACCTCACACTAGTGTAGATGTTTCTGTGTGTTACACTCTGGGGGGGGGGGGTGAGTATACCTCACACTAGTGTAGATGTTTCTGTGTGTTACACTCTGGGGGGGGGGTGAGTATACCTCACACTAGTGTAGATGTTTCTGTGTGTTACACTCGGGGGGGGGGGGGGTGAGTATACCTCACACTTGTGTAGATGTTTCTGTGTGTTACACTCTGGGGGGGGTGAGTATACCTCACACTAGTGTAGATGTTTCTGTTTGTTACACTCGGGGGGGGGTGAGTATACCTCACACTAGTGTAGATGTTTCTGTGTGTTACACTCGGGGGGGGGGGGGGTGAGTATACCTCACACTAGTGTAGATGTTTGTTACACTCGGGGGGGGGTGAGTATACCTCACACTAGTGTAGATGTTTGTTTGTTACACTCGGGGGGGGGGTGAGTATACCTCACACTAGTGTAGATGTTTCTGTGTCTTACACTCTGGGGGGGGTGAGTATACCTCACACTAGTGTAGATGTTTCTGTGTGTTACACTTGGGGGGGGGGGGTGAGTATACCTCACACTAGTGTAGATGTTCATCAGTGTTACACTCTGGGGGGGGTGAGTATACCTCACACTAGTATAGATGTTTCTGTGTGTTACACTCTGGGGGGGGGTGAGTATACCTCACACTAGTGTAGATGTTTCTGTGTGTTACACTCTGGGGGGGGTGAGTATACCTCACACTAGTGTAGATGTTTCTGTGTGTTACACTCTGGGGGGGGGGTGAGTATACCTCACACTAGTGTAGATGTTTCTGTGTGTTACACTCTGGGGGGAGGGGTGAGTATACCTCACACTAGTGTAGATGTTTCTGTGTGTTACACTCGGGGGGGGGGGTGAGTATACCTCACACTTGTGTAGATGTTTCTGTGTGTTACACTCTGGGGGGGTGAGTATACCTCACACTAGTGTAGATGTTTCTGTTTGTTACACTCGGGGGGGGGGGGTGAGTATACCTCACACTAGTGTAGATGTTTCTGTGTGTTACACTCGGGGGGGGGGGGGGGGTGAGTATACCTCACACTAGTGTAGATGTTTCTGTGTGTTACACTCGGGGGGGGGGGGGGGTGAGTATACCTCACACTAGTGTAGATGTTTCTGTTTATTACACTCTGGGGGGGTGAGTATAACTCACACTAGTGTAGATGTTTGTTTGTTACACTCTGGGGGGGGGGTGAGTATACCTCACACTAGTGTAGATGTTTGTTTGTTACACTCTGGGGGGGGGTGAGTATACCTCACACTAGTGTAGATGTTTGTTTGTTACACTCTGGGGGGGGGGTGAGTATACCTCACACTAGTGTAGATGTTTGTTTGTTACACTCGGGGGTGGGGGGGGGGTGAGTATACCTCACACTAGTGTAGATGTTTCTGTGTGTTACACTCGGGGGGGGGGGGTGAGTATACCTCACACTAGTGTAGATGTTTCTGTGTGTTACACTCGGAGGGGTGAGTATACCTCACACTAGTGTAGATGTTTCTGTGTGTTACACTCTGGGGCGGTGAGTATACCTCACACTAGTGTAGTAGGCTCTGTGTGTTACACTCTGGGGGGGTGAGTATACCTCACACTAGTGTAGATGTTTCTGTGTGTTACACTCTGGGGCGGTGAGTATACCTCACACTAGTGTAGTAGGCTCTGTGTGTTACACTCTGGGGGGGTGAGTATACCTCACACTAGTGTAGATGTTTTTGTGTGTTACACTCTGGGGCGGTGAGTATACCTCACACTAGTGTAGATGTTTCTGTGTGTTACACTCTGGAGGGGTGAGTATACCTCACACTAGTGTAGATGTTTCTGTGTGTTACACTCTGGAGGGGTGAGTATACCTCACACTAGTGTAGATGTTTCTGTGTGTTACACTCTGGAGGGGTGAGTATACCTCACACTAGTGTAGATGTTTCTGTGTGTTACACTCTGGGGCGGTGAGTATACCTCACACTAGTGTAGTAGGCTCTGTGTGTTACACTCTGGGGCGGTGAGTATACCTCACACTAGTGTAGATGTTTCTGTGTGTTACACTCTGGAGGGGTGAGTATACCTCACACTAGTGTAGATGTTTCTGTGTGTTACACTCTGGAGGGGTGAGTATACCTCACACTAGTGTAGATGTTTCTGTGTGTTACACTCTGGGGCGGTGAGTATACCTCACACTAGTGTAGATGTTTCTGTTTGTTACACTCTGGGGGGGGTGAGTATACCTCACACTAGTGTAGATGTTTCTGTGTGTTACACTCGGGGGGGGGGGGGGGTGAGTATACCTCACACTAGTGTAGATGTTTCTGTGTGTTACACTCGGGGGGGGGGGGGGGGGTGAGTATACCTCACACTAGTGTAGATGTTTCTGTGTGTTACACTCGGGGGGGGGGGTGAGTATACCTCACACTAGTGTAGATGTTTCTGTGTGTTACACTCGGGGGGGGGGGGGTGAGTATACCTCACACTAGTGTAGATGTTTCTGTGTGTTACACTCGGGGGGGGGGGGGGTGAGTATACCTCACACTAGTGTAGATGTTTCTGTGTGTTACACTCGGGGGGGGGGGGGTGAGTATACCTCACACTAGTGTAGATGTTTCTGTGTGTTACACTCGGGGGGGGGGGGTGAGTATACCTCACACTAGTGTAGATGTTTCTGTGTGTTACACTCGGGGGGGGGGGTGAGTATACCTCACACTAGTGTAGATGTTTCTGTGTGTTACACTCGGGGGGGGGGGGGTGAGTATACCTCACACTAGTGTAGTAGGCTCTCTGTGTTACAAACAATCACATACTTATCTTGTTTTGCTTTTTCAGATCCGTGAAACTCGCCGCACTGTGCGCGACTCGGATAGTGGTATGGAACAAATGAGCATAGGACATCACATACGCGAGAGGGCGCATATTATGCAGCGCTCACACAACCACCGTACAGGAGACCGAGAGGAAAGGCAGGATTTTGTCAATATGGATGAAAGTGAGTTTGAGGCACTGGGGGCGTTAGTGTCCTACCAGGGTCTATATTGGTAAGAATGAGGAATGGCTATACTTTTTGAAAACGTCTTGACAGTTATGATCAACAAGGTACTACCTTAGATGGCTCCGGGTATGTGTATCCATGCTGTGAGGTGCAATGTTTACAAGCTCACATACTCCCAGTGTGGTTGTGCAGAAAGTAAGCCGCCAAGCTCCATTCCTATGCAGTTCCTGGTGTTCCGTTTTAGCTGCTTACACTCCCATAGTGTACAGTGTCCTTCACAGATCCTCCCAGAATTGTTGAATACTGACAGCGCGTTTCAGCTTGTACAGAGCTTTTTTCAAGCCAATGACAATCCACCTTCATCTGCCTCCATTTATACCTTTTATTTTGCATTAAAGTGAACGTCAATATTTACGTCCTTAGAACCATCTTATGTAGTCTTATGATTTCTTAGTTATAATTGTACATCCAATTCTTAAACTTAACAGAAAGTTGAGTATAAACAGTGATATCTTATAAAAGAATATTTTTATATTTATTAAAAAACGTTTACTAAAAATATCTTAACATCTGAAACTATTTGATCTAATCTCACATAAAAAATATAGTTTCTCCAACATTGGTGTGTCCGGTCCACGGCGTCATCCATAACTTTTGGGAATATTCTCTTCCCCAACAGGAAATGGCAAAGAGCACAGCAAAAGCTGTCCATATAGCCCCTCCCAGGCTCCGCCCCCCCCAGTCATTCTCTTTGCCGCTCTGAACAAGTAGCATCTCCACGGAGATGGTGAAGAGTATGTGGTGTTTAGTTGTAGGTTTTTTTTTTTTTTTTTTTTAAATGTTTTTATTGAGGATTAAGAAATACAACCAGTGTCACAACGCAGGTGACTAAAAAATGCACATATATGCAAACATTACATTGTTGTGATGATAAAGTAAATATAGCTATTGATGGAAATACAAATCACATAAATCAAGCATGAAATACAATATCAACCGCATGAACCTCATTTTTAATTATCATGAATAAGATTATAAACCTCATTTTTAAATAGTGTGAACAGACTGTAAACACAGGGGCAAACTAATACTTCAGTATTATCAATTAACTCAGTTTTCTAGGAACATCATAAAGTCAGTTTAGGAATATCTGTCTGTACACTTCAACTAGCATTCACAGTGCGCATCTCCAGGCGGGGGCGGCCCTCTATGGGAAGGAGGGAGGGAAGAGAGGGGAAATAGAAATTAAGAAATATGATAGGAGAGGAGAAGGGTGGGCAATCAGTTTATTAGTAGGGGACATAGGAAAGCAAGTATCATCAGCCAATTAGCATATCCCTAATTTGGTGTGAGAGTTTAATTATAATAATGGAAGGGATCATAAACTTTAATGCAGCTAAGACTTTAACTGTGATCTCCTTGATAGGTAAACCAAGGCTCCCAAATCCTCCTTGTCCATGTTAGAGTAGAAACTTTGTTCCATTTTGGCGTATATCTGCATTATAGATATGACTGCTGTAATATCTGGGGGTTGGGTTTGTTTCCAGGCCCTTGCAATCGCCAGTTTCGTGGCCGCTAGGACAAAGATGGCCAGTTTAGATACGTGAGTTGGGGCACTCTTCGGGAAGATATGTAGGAGGGTAATGGTAGGAGCGAGTGGGTAGAAAGCCCAAGGTTAGCACAAAGGGTTTTTACCTGATTCCAGAGGGGTGTAAGTTTCGGGCAATCCCACCAGATA
>NC_069507.1:282524028-282538036 GCF_027579735.1 Bombina bombina | reverse complement strand
TACTTATTGTACAGCATGCACACCAATCTATAGGGCAGCTGAAAAACTTAACAATATAGTTATGGCAAAATCAGACAAGTAAAATGCATAGTTCAATAGTGTAGTGGAACAAGCATAGTTTTACAGTTAAATTAGGGCAAAAGCAAGTATAATTAAATAATGCATATTTCGGTGTTTTCCTTAAAGGGACAGTGTACAATAGAATTATTATTTTTTTATATAAAAAGATAAATAATCCCTTTATTACCCATTCCCCAGTTTTGCATAACCAGCACAGTTATATTAATATTTGTTTTACCTCTGTAATTAACTTGTATCTAAGCCTCTTCTGACAGCCCCCTGATCACATGACCTTTTATTTATTATCTATTGACTTTTATTTAGTACTGTGCTAAATCTTAAATAACTCTTCGGGTTTGAATACATTGTTATCTATATGGCCCACATGAACTAGCAGTCTCCTGTTATGAAAAACAACGCATGTGATTAAGAGGCTGTCTATAGAGCCTTTGAAAGAGGCAGAAATATAAAGTTTTAAAGGTTATAAAGTATATTAATATAACAATGTAGCTTGTGCAAGGCTGGGGAATGTGTAGTAAAGGCGTGATCTATAACAATTTCAGTGTAGACTGTCCCTATTACTGGGGGTTGAGTTTTGAGTCTAATGACCCTTTTTAATGATTTGAGATATTTTCAGTGTAATGTCTGAAATGCTCTGTACTAAACAATCTGCACTTGACCCAGTGTAAGAATTTCCCCTTATTTCAATCAAATCGGATTAGTTTTATGATCTTTGGCCATATTCCGTATGAAACCTGCGTTGAATCCACTATACAAAGCATATGCATTTGCTGGGTCCTGGAGCTTTATCAGTAGGCATGGCTGTGTGACTCAGTCTCTGAGCTATACCGATACGCATGGCTGTGTGACTCAGTCTCTGAGCTATACCGATACGCATGGCTGTGTGACTCAGTCTCTGAGCTATACCGATACGCATGGCTGTGTGACTCAGTCTCTGAGCTATACCGATACGCATGGCTGTGTGACTCAGTCTCTGAGCTATACCGATACGCATGGCTGTGTGACTCAGTCTCTGAGCTATACCGATACGCATGGCTGTGTGACTCAGTCTCTGAGCTATACCGATACGCATGGCTGTGTGACTCAGTCTCTGAGCTATACCGATACGCATGGCTGTGTGACTCAGTCTCTGAGCTATACCGATACGCATGGCTGTGTGACTCAGTCTCTGAGCTATACCGATACGCATGGCTGTGTGACTCAGTCTCTGAGCTATACCGATACGCATGGCTGTGTGACTCAGTCTCTGAGCTATACCGATACGCATGGCTGTGTGACTCAGTCTCTGAGCTATACCGATACGCATGGCTGTGTGACTCAGTCTCTGAGCTATACCGATACGCATGGCTGTGTGACTCAGTCTCTGAGCTATACCGATACGCATGGCTGTGTGACTCAGTCTCTGAGCTATACCGATACGCATGGCTGTGTGACTCAGTCTTGGAGCTATACCGCTACGCATGGCTGTGTGACTCAGTCTCTGAGCTATAATGATACGCATGGCTGTGTGACTCAGTCTCTGAGCTATACCGATAGGCATGGCTGTGTGTCTCGGTCTTGTAGCTATACCGGTAGCCATGGCTGTGTGTCTCGGTCTCTGAGCTATACCGGTAGCCATGGCTGTGTGTCTCGGTCTCTGAGCTATACCGGTAGCCATGGCTGTGTGACTCGGTCTCTGAGCTATACTGGTAGCCATGGCTGTGTGACTCGGTCTCTGAGCTATACTGGTGGGCATGGCTGTGTGCCTCGGTCTCGGAGCTATACTGGTAGGCATGGCGGTGTGCCTCGGTCTCTGAGCTATACCGGTAGCATAAAGATATGAAAAGATAATACCAGTGCTTGTATGGATCGATTTTGAATGAGCCCGACTTAATGTAAATGGATAAATTATATTAAAAAAAACAAACACATCCCTAGCAGAGGGTTAGTAATAAAATAGATAGGCTGGTCTAATTTGTGTGGATGTCATAAAATACATTGTAATAAATGAATTAATAAACACTTGCTGTAAAAGACTCCCGTTCTTTATAATCACAAATATCCTTAGCCCCTTAGTGACCAGAGCACTTTTCAATTTGTTGACCTTTGGGACCAGGGCTATTTTTAATTTTTTTCGGTGTTTGTGTTTAGCTGTAATTTTCCTCTTACTCGTTTACTGTACCCACACATATTATATACCGTTTTTCTCACCATTAAATGGACTTCCTAAAGATACCATTATTTTCATCATATCTTATAATTTACTATAACATTGTTTTCTTCTGTTAAGTGTGATCAGTCCACGGGTCATCATTACTTCTGGGATATTAACTCCTCCCCAACAGGAAGTGCAAGAGGATTCACCCAGCAGAGCTGCATATAGCTCCTCCCCTCTACGTCACTCCCAGTCATTCTCTTGCACCCAACGACTAGATAGGAGGTGTGAGAGGACTATGGTGATTATACTTAGTTTTATATCTTCAATCAAAAGTTTGTTATTTTAAAATAGCACCGGAGTGTGTTATTACCTCTCTGGCAGAGTTTGAAGAAGAATCTACCAGAGTTTTTGCTATGATTTTAGCCGGAGTAGTTAAGATCATATTGCTGTTTCTCGGCCATCTGAGGAGAGGTAAACTTCAGATCAGGGGACAGCGGGCAGATGAATCTGCATAGAGGTATGTAGCAGCTTTTATTTTCTGACAATGGAATTGATGAGAAAATCCTGCCATACCGATATAATGTCATGTATGTATACTTTACACTTCAGTATTCTGGGGAATGGTACTTCACTAGAATTACACTGTAAGAAGTACATAAAGCTGTTTAATAACTAGAAATTATGTTTAGCGTTTTTGCTGGAATGTAAA
Source organism: Bombina bombina (assembly GCF_027579735.1). Taxonomy (NCBI): domain Eukaryota; kingdom Metazoa; phylum Chordata; class Amphibia; order Anura; family Bombinatoridae; genus Bombina; species Bombina bombina. Next base: position 282,535,109 of record NC_069507.1, on the reverse strand, counting down.
ATAGTTTTCATTTGCTGAGGTACTGAGTGAATAAATGTTTGGGCACTATTTTTCCACTTGGCAGTTGCTTAATCTTTTTCTGACAGTTTCTGTTCTCTCTCACTGCTGTGTGTGAGGGGGAAGGGCCGTTTTTTGGCGCCTTTTCTATGCATCAGTTATTTCAGTCAGCAGCTCATTGTATTCCCTGCATGATCCGGTTCATCTCTACAGAACTCAGGGGTCTTCAAACTTATTTTGAGGGAGGTAATTTCTCTCAGCAGAGCTGTGAGAATTATAGTTGACTGTGATAAAAAACGTTTATTCTGTAATTGTTTCCTGCTTTCAGAATTTGTTATCTTTGCTATTGGGATTAAACCTTTGCTAAAGTTGTGTTGTTTACAAGGATTGAGGCTATAACTGTTTCAATTTATTAATTTTCAACTGTTATAGATTTTCTGTGCTTCTTAAAGGCGCAGTACGTTTTTAATTGAATTGTATTCCAAGTTGCAAGTTTATTTGCTAGTGTGTTAAACATGTCTGATTCAGAGGAAGATACCTGTGTCATTTGTTGCAATGCCAAAGTGGAGCCCAATAGAAATTTATGTACTAACTGTATTGATGCTACTTTAAATAAAAGTCAATCTGTACAAATTGAACAAATTTCACCAAACAACGAGGGGAGAGTTATGCCGACTAACTCGCCTCACGTGCCAGTACCTGCATCTCCCGCTCGGGAGGTGCGTGATATTGTAGCGCCGAGTACATCTGGCCGGCCATTACAAATCACATTACAGGATATGGCTTCTGTTATGACTGAAGTTTTGGCTAAATTACCAGAACTAAGAGGTAAGCGTGATCACTCTGGGGTGAGAACAGAGTGCGCTGATAATATTAGGGCCATGTCAGACACTGCGGGTGACGGTTCTGATCCAAAACTGGATTCAGATATTTCATATTTTAAATTTAAACTGGAAAACCTCCGTGTATTACTAGGGGAGGTGTTAGCGGCTCTGAATGATTGTAACACAGTTGCAATACCAGAGAAAATGTGTAGGTTGGATAAATATTTTGCGGTACCGACGAGTACTGAGGTTTTTCCTATACCTAAGAGAATTACTGAAATTGTTTCTAAGGAGTGGGATAGACCCGGTGTGCCGTTCTCACCCCCTCCGATATTTAGAAAAATGTTTCCAATAGACGCCACCACACGGGACTTATGGCAAACGGTCCCTAAGGTAGAGGGAGCAGTTTCTACTTTAGCTAAGCGTACCACTATCCCGGTGGAGGATAGCTGTGCCTTTTCAGATCCAATGGATAAAAAATTAGAGGGTTACCTTAAGAAAATGTTTGTTCAACAAGGTTTTATATTGCAACCCCTTGCATGCATTGCGCCGATCACGGCTGCAGCGGCGTTCTGGATTGAGTCTCTGGAAGAGAACATTAGTTCAGCTACTCTGGACGACATTACGGACAGGTTTAGAGTCCTTAAACTAGCTAATTCATTCATTTCGGAGGCCGTAGTACATCTAACTAAACTTACGGCGAAGAATTCAGGATTCGCCATTCAGGCACGCAGGGCGCTGTGGCTAAAATCCTGGTCAGCTGATGTTACTTCTAAGTCTAAATTGCTTAATATACCTTTCAAAGGGCAGACCTTATTCGGGCCCGGGTTGAAAGAGATTATCGCTGACATTACAGGAGGTAAAGGCCATGCCCTGCCTCAGGACAAAGCCAAATCTAAGACTAGACAGTCTAATTTTCGTTCCTTTCGTAATTTCAAAGCAGGAGCAGCATCAACTTCCTCTGCACCAAAACAGGAAGGAGCTGTTGCTCGCTACAGACAAGGCTGAAAACCTAACCAGTCCTGGAACAAGGGCAAGCAGACCAGGAAACCTACTGCTGCCCCTAAAACGGCATGAATTGAGGGCCCCCGATCCGGGATCGGATCTAGTGGGGGGCAGGCTTTCTCTCTTCGCCCAGGCTTGGGCAAGAGATGTCCAGGATCCCTGGGCGCTAGAAATAATATCTCAGGGATACCTTCTGGACTTCAAATACTCTCCTCCAAGAGAGAGATTTCATCTGTCAAGGTTGTCAACAATCCAGACAAAGAAAGAGGCGTTTCTACGCTGCGTACAAGAGCTCTTGTTAATGGGAGTAATCCACCCAGTTCCACGATCGGAACAGGGACAGGGGTTTTACTCAAATCTGTTTGTGGTTCCCAAAAAAGAGGGAACTTTCAGACCAATCCTGGACTTAAAGATCCTAAACAAATTCCTAAGAGTTCCATCGTTCAAGATGGAGACTATTCGGACAATTTTACCTATGATCCAAGAGGGTCAGTACATGACCACTGTAGATTTAAAAGATGCTTACCTTCACATACCGATTCACAAAGATCATTACCGGTACCTAAGGTTTGCCTTCCTAGACAGGCATTACCAGTTTGTGGCTCTTCCATTCGGATTGGCTACAGCTCCAAGAATATTCACAAAGGTTCTGGGTGCTCTTCTGGCGGTACTAAGACCGCTGGGAATCTCGGTAGCTCCATACCTAGACGACATTCTAATTCAAGCTTCAAGCTTTCAAACTGCCAAGTCTCATACAAAGTTAGTACTGGCATTTCTAAGGTCACATGGATGGAAGGTGAACGAAAAGAAAAGTTCACTCGTTCCACTCACAAGAGTTCCCTTCCTGGGGACTCTTATAGATTCTGTAAAAATGAAGATTTACCTGACAGAGGACAGGTTAACAAGACTTCAAAGTGCTTGCCGCACCCTTCATTCCATTCAACACCCGTCAGTGGCTCAATGCATGGAGGTAATCGGCTTAATGGTAGCGGCAATGGACATAGTACCCTTTGCACGCCTACACCTCAGACCACTGCAACTGTGCATGCTAAGTCAGTGGAATGGGGATTACTCAGACTTATCCCCTTCTCTGAATCTGGATCAAGAGACCAGAAATTCTCTTCTTTGGTGGCTTTCTCGGCCACATCTGTCCAGGGGGATGCCATTCAGCAGACCAGACTGGACAATTGTAACAACAGACGCCAGCCTTCTAGGTTGGGGTGCCGTCTGGAATTCTCTGAAGGCTCAGGGACAATGGAGTCAGGAGGAGAGTCTCCTGCCAATAAACATTCTGGAATTGAGAGCAGTTCTCAATGCCCTCCTGGCTTGGCCCCAGTTGACAACGCGGGGTTTCATCAGGTTTCAGTCGGACAACATCACGACTGTAGCTTACATCAACCATCAGGGAGGGACACGAAGCTCCCTAGCTATGATGGAAGTATCAAAGATAATTCGCTGGGCAGAGTCTCACTCTTGCCACCTGTCAGCAATCCACATCCCGGGAGTGGAGAACTGGGAGGCGGATTTCTTAAGTCGTCAGACTTTGCATCCGGGGGAGTGGGAACTTCATCCGGAGGTCTTTGCCCAAATACTTCGACGTTGGGGCAAACCAGAGATAGATCTCATGGCGTCTCGACAGAACGCCAAGCTTCCTCGTTACGGGTCCAGATCCAGGGATCCAGAAGCAGTCCTGATAGATGCTCTGACAGCACCTTGGGACTTCAGGATGGCTTACGTGTTTCCACCCTTCCCGATGCTTCCTCGATTGATTGCCAGAATCAAACAAGAGAGAGCATCAGTGATTCTAATAGCACCTGCGTGGCCACGCAGGACTTGGTATGCAGATCTGGTGGACATGTCATCCTGTCCACCTTGGTCTCTACCTCTGAAACAGGACCTTCTGATTCAGGGTCCCTTCAAACATCAAAGTCTAACTTCTCTGAAGCTGACTGCTTGGAAATTGAACGCTTGATTTTATCAAGACGTGGGTTTTCTGAGTCAGTTATTGATACCTTAATACAGGCTAGGAAACCTGTTACCAGAAAGATTTACCATAAGATATGGCGTAAATACCTATATTGGTGTGAATCCAAGGGTTACTCTTGGAGTAAGGTTAGGATTCCTAGGATATTGTCTTTTCTACAAGAAGGTTTAGAAAAGGGTTTATCCGCTAGTTCATTAAAGGGACAGATCTCAGCTCTGTCCATTCTGTTACACAAACGTCTGTCAGAAGTTCCTGACGTCCAGGCTTTTTGTCAGGCTTTGGCCAGGATTAAGCCTGTGTTTAAAACGGTTGCTCCACCATGGAGTTTAAACCTTGTTCTTAATGTTTTACAGGGCGTTCCGTTTGAACCCCTTCATTCCATTGATATAAAGTTGTTATCTTGGAAAGTTCTATTTTTAATGGCTATTTCCTCGGCTCGAAGAGTCTGAGTTATCAGCCTTACATTGTGATTCTCCTTATTTGATTTTTCATTCGGATAAGGTAGTTCTGCGTACTAAACCTGGGTTCTTACCTAAGGTAGTTACTAACAGGAATATCAATCAAGAGATTGTTGTTCCTTCTTTATGCCCAAATCCTTCTTTGAAGAAGGAACGTCTACTGCACAACCTGGATGTAGTCCGTGCTCTAAAATTTTACTTACAGGCAACTAAGGAATTTCGACAAACGTCTTCTCTGTTTGTCGTTTACTCTGGGCAGAGGAGAGGTCAAAAAGCTTCTGCTGCCTCTCTTTCTTTTTGGCTTCGTAGCATAATTCGTTTAGCTTATGAGACTGCTGGACAGCAGCCTCCTGAAAGGATTACAGCTCATTCCACTAGAGCTGTGGCTTCTACTTGGGCCTTTAAGAATGAGGCCTCTGTTGAACAGATTTGCAAGGCTGCAACTTGGTCTTCGCTTCATACTTTTTCCAAATTTTACAAATTTGACACTTTTGCTTCATCGGAGGCTATTTTTGGGAGAAAGGTTCTTCAGGCAGTGGTTCCTTCTGTATAAAGAGCCTGCCTATCCCTCCCGTCATCCGTGTACTTTTGCTTTGGTATTGGTATCCCAGAAGTAATGATGACCCGTGGACTGATCACACTTAACAGAAGAAAACATAATTTATGCTTACCTGATAAATTGCTTTCTTCTGTAGTGTGATCAGTCCACGGCCCGCCCTGTTTTAAGGCAGGTAAATATTTTTTAATTTATACTCCAGTCACCACTTCACCCTTGGCTTTTCCTTTCTCGTTGGTCCTTGGTCGAATGACTGGGAGTGACGTAGAGGGGAGGAGCTATATGCAGCTCTGCTGGGTGAATCCTCTTGCACTTCCTGTTGGGGAGGAGTTAATATCCCAGAAGTAATGATGACCCGTGGACTGATCACACTACAGAAGAAAGGAATTTATCAGGTAAGCATAAATTATGTTTTATATAAAATATGAGAAAAAATGGAGAAAAAAACACTTTTTCTAACTTTGACCCCCAAAATCTGTTACACATCTACGACCACCAAAAAACACCTATGCTAAATAGTTTCTAAATTTTGTCCTGAGTTTAGAAATACCCAATGGTTAAATGTTCTTTGCTTTTTTTGCAATTTATAGGGCAATAAGTACAAGCAGCACTTTTCTATTTCCAAACAACTTTTTTTTTCAAAATGAGCGCTAGTTACATTGGGACACTGATATCTGCCAGGAATACCTGAATATCCCTTGACATGTATATATTTTTTTTTAGAAGACAACCCAAAGTATTGATCTAGGCCCATTTTGGTATATTTCATGCCACCATTTCACTGCCAAATGTGATCAAATAAAAAAAAATGTTTGTTTTTTTATTCACAAACTTTTTAGGTTTCTCGCTGAAATTATTTACAAACGGCTTGTGCAATTATGGCGCAAATGGTTGTAAATTCTTCTCTGGCATCCCCTTTGTTCAGAAATTGCAGAGTTATGACTTTGGCGTTGCTTTTTGGTAATTAGAAAACCGCTAAGTGCCGCTGCGCACCTCACTTGTATTATGCCCGGTAGCTTGTAGGGTTAATTTTAGCTTTAGTGTAGAGATCAGCCTCCCACCTGTAACATCCCCCCTCCGATCCCTCCCAAACAGCTCTCTTCCCTCCCCCACCCCACAATTGTCCTCGCCATCTTAAGTACTGGCAGAAAGATGGATTTGACCCCCCCCCCCCCAAACAGCTCTCTAACCCTCCCCCCGCTACCTATTTGCACCCATCTTTGGTACTGGCAGCTGTTTGCCATATAATTAGATTTTGTTTTTTAAAAACTTAAATTTTTCTGTAGTATAGCTTTGTCCTCTTGGTATTCTGTTTTGAAAGCTTAAACCTAGGTAGGCTTATATGCTAATTTCTAAGCCCTTGAAGACCGCCCCTTATTTCAATGCATTTGGAAGTTTTTCACCCTGCATTAGTTCATGTGTGCCTTACAGATAACATTGTAACCACGCCCTTGGAGTTATAAATGAGGGGGCACTGATTGGCTAAATGCAAGTTTTTTTTAAAATAACTGAGATAAGGGGCAGTCTGCAGAGGCTTAGATACAGGTAATCACAGAGGTAAAAAGTATATTAATATAACTGAGATAAGGGGCAATCTGCAGAGGCTTAGATACAAGGTAATCACAGAGGTAAAAAGTATATTTATATAACTGAGATTAGGAGCAGTCTGCAGAGGCTTAGATAAAGGGTAATCACAGAGGTAAAAAGTGTATTTATATAACTGAGATAAGGGGCAGTCTGCAAAGGTTTAGATACAGGGTAATTACAGAGGTAAAAAGTATATTAATATAACTGAGATAAGGAGCAGTCTGCAGGGTTAGATACAAGGTAATCACAGAGGTAAAAAGTATATTAATATAACTGAGATAAGGGGCAGTCTGCAGAGGTTTAGATACAGGGTAATTACAGAGGTAAAAAGTATATTAATATAACTGAGATAAGGAGCAGTCTGCAGAGCCTTAGATACAAGGTAATCACAGAGGTAAAAAGTATATTAATATAACTGAGATAAGGGGCAGTCTGCAGAGGCTCAGATACAGGGTAATCAGAGGTAAAAAGTATATTAATATAACTGAGATAAGGGGCAGTCTGCAGGGGCTTAGATACAAGGTAATCATAGAGGTAATAAGTATATTAATATAACTGAGATAAGGAGCAGTCTGCAGAGGCTTAGATACAGGGTAATCAGAGGTAAAAAGTATATTAATATAACTGAGATAAGGAGCAGTCTGCAGAGGGTTAGATACAAGGTAATCACAGAGGTAAAAAGTATATTAATATAACTGAGATAAGGAGCAGTCTGCAGAGGCTTAGATACAGGGTAATCAGAGGTAAAAAGTATATTAATATAACTGAGATAAGGAGCAGTCTGCAGAGGGTTAAATACAAGGTAATCACAGAGGTAAAAAGTATTTTAATATAACTGAGATTATGAGCAGTCTGCAGGGTTAGATACAAGGTAATCACAGAGGTAAAAAGTATATTAATGTAACTGAGATAAGGGGCAGTCTGCAGAGGCTTAGATACAGGGTAATCAGAGGTAAAAAATATATTAATATAACTGAGATAAGGGGCAGTCTGCAGAGGCTTAGATACAGGGTAATCAGAGGTAAAAAGTATATTAATATAACTGAGATAAGGGGCAGTCTGCAGAGGCTTAGATACAGGGTAATCAGAGGTAAAAAGTATATTAATATAACTGAGATAAGGAGCAGTCTGCAGAGGCTTAGATACAGGGTAATCACAGAGGTAAAAAGTATATTAATATAACTGAGATAAGGAGCAGTCTGCAGAGGCTTAGATACAGGGTAATCACAGAGGTAAAAAGTATATTAATATAACTGAGATAAGGGGCAGTCTGCAGATGCTTAGATACAGGTAATCACAGAGGGAAAAAGTATATTAATATAACTGAGATAAGGAGCAGTCTGCAGAGGCTTAGATACAGGGTAATCACAGAGGTAAAAAGTATATTAATATAACTGAGATAAGGAGCAGTCTGCAGAGGCTTAGATACAGGTAATCACAGAGGGAAAAAGTATATTAATATAACTGAGATAAGGAGCAGTCTGCAGAGGCTTAGATACAAGGTAATCACAGAGGTAAAAAGTATATTAATATAACTGAGATAAGGAGCAGTTTGCGGAGGCTTAGATACAGGGTAATCAGAGGTAAAAAGTATATTAATATAACTGTTTGTTATGCAAAACTGGGGAATGGGTAATAAAGGGAATATATATTTTTTAAACAATAACATTTCTGGAGTAGACTATCCCTTTAAGAGCCAGCCTATTTTTGGTTATGCTTTCTTATTGGTTTGCTAAATGTAGCCACCAATAAGCAAGCGCTATCCAGGTTGCTGAACCTAAAATGGGCTGACTCCTAAGCTTTAAATTCCTGCTTTTTAAATAAAGATGACAAGAGAACGAAGAAAAGTTGATAATAGGAGTAAATTAGAAAGTTGCTTAAAATTACTGCTCTGTCTGAATCATTAAAGAAAACATTTGGGTTCAGTGACATAAAACGACTTGGGATAGAGACAAAATATAATATGTACTTTACCTGCAAATGCATACTGCAGTGCCTCGCCATTAACCCTTTAGTTTCTGAATTGTACAGCTCCCCTCACACATTACCTTCTATGGCTGTATCTATATCTATTGTTGTTTTAGTAGAATGCAAAAGTGCATAGGGATTATCTGCTGGAGCTGCCTAGAAGCTGTGAACTAAGGTGAAATACAATCAAGAGTTTATTATTGTAACAGTAGTGCTGCTAGTGCTGCTTTGTGCTGGGCGTAGCCCACACCAGATCAGTCTCTTCAGTTTATTATTGTAACAGTAGTGCTGCTAGTGCTGCTTTGTGCTGGGTGTAGCCTACACCAGATCCGTCTCTTCAGTTTATTATTGTAACAGTAGTGCTGCTAGTGCTGCTTTGTGCTGGGTGTAGCCTACACCAGATCAGTCTCTTCAGTTTATTATTGTAAAAGTAGTGCTGCTTTGTGCTGGGTGTAGCCTACACCAGATCAGTCTCTTCAGTTTATTATTGTAACAGTAGTGCTGCTAGTGCTGCTTTGTGCTGGGTGTAGCCTACACCAGATCCGTCTCTTCAGTTTATTATTGTAAAAGTAGTGCTGCTTTGTGCTGGGTGTAGCCTACACCAGATCAGTCTCTTCAGTTTATTATTGTAACAGTAGTGCTGCTTTGTGCTGGGTGTAGCCTACACCAGATCCGTCTCTTCAGTTTATTATTGTAACAGTAGTGCTGCTTTGTGCTGGGTGTAGCCTACACCAGATCCGTCTCTTCAGTTTATTATTGTAAAAGTAGTGCTGCTAGTGCTGCTTTGTGCTGGGTGTAGCCTACACCAGATCAGTCTCTTCAGTTTATTATTGTAACAGTAGTGCTGCTTTGTGCTGGGTGTAGCCTACACCAGATCCGTCTCTTCAGTTTATTATTGTAAAAGTAGTGCTGCTTTGTGCTGGGTGTAGCCTACACCAGATCAGTCTCTTCAGTTTATTATTGTAACAGTAGTGCTGCTTTGTGCTGGGTGTAGCCTACACCAGATCCGTCTCTTCAGTTTATTATTGTAAAAGTAGTGCTGCTTTGTGCTGGGTGTAGCCTACACCAGATCAGTCTCTTCAGTTTATTATTGTAAAAGTAGTGCTGCTAGTGCTGCTTTGTGCTGGGTGTAGCCTACACCAGATCAGTCTCTTCAGTTTATTATTGTAACAGTAGTGCTGCTAGTGCTGCTTTGTGCTGGGTGTAGCCTACACCAGATCCGTCTCTTCAGTTTATTATTGTAAAAGTAGTGCTGCTTTGTGCTGGGTGTAGCCTACACCAGATCAGTCTCTTCAGTTTATTATTGTAACAGTAGTGCTGCTAGTGCTGCTTTGTGCTGGGTGTAGCCTACACCAGATCCGTCTCTTCAGTTTATTATTGTAACAGTAGTGCTGCTTTGTGCTGGGCGTAGCCTACACCAGATCAGTCTCTTCAGTTTATTATTGTAAAAGTAGTGCTGCTAGTGCTGCTTTGTGCTGGGTGTAGCCTACACCAGATCCGTCTCTTCAGTTTATTATTGTAACAGTAGTGCTGCTAGTGCTGCTTTGTGCTGGGTGTAGCCTACACCAGATCCGTCTCTTCAGTTTATTATTGTAAAAGTAGTGCTGCTAGTGCTGCTTTGTGCTGGGTGTAGCCTACACCAGATCAGTCTCTTCAGTTTATTATTGTAAAAGTAGTGCTGCTAGTGCTGCTTTGTGCTGGGTGTAGCCTACACCAGATCAGTCTCTTCAGTTTATTATTGTAAAAGTAGTGCTGCTTTGTGCTGGGTGTAGCCTACACCAGATCAGTCTCTTCAGTTTATTATTGTAACAGTAGTGCTGCTAGTGCTGCTTTGTGCTGGGTGTAGCCTACACCAGATCCGTCTCTTCAGTTTATTATTGTAACAGTAGTGCTGCTAGTGCTGCTTTGTGCTGGGCGTAGCCTACACCAGATCAGTCTCTTCAGTTTATTATTGTAAAAGTAGTGCTGCTAGTGCTGCTTTGTGCTGGGCGTAGCCTACACCAGATCAGTCTCTTCAGTTTATTATTGTAAAAGTAGTGCTGCTAGTGCTGCTTTGTGCTGGGTGTAGCCTACACCAGATCAGTCTCTTCAGTTTATTATTGTAACAGTAGTGCTGCTTTGTGCTGGGCGTAGCCTACACCAGATCAGTCTCTTCAGTTTATTATTGTAACAGTAGTGCTGCTAGTGCTGCTTTGTGCTGGGTGTAGCCTACACCAGATCCGTCTCTTCAGTTTATTATTGTAACAGTAGTGCTGCTAGTGCTGCTTTGTGCTGGGTGTAGCCTTCACCAGATCCGTCTCTTCAGTTTATTATTGTAACAGTAGTGCTGCTAGTGCTGCTTTGTGCTGGGCGTAGCCTTCACCAGATCCGTCTCTTCAGTTTATTATTGTAAAAGTAGTGCTGCTTTGTGCTGGGTGTAGCCTACACCAGATCCGTCTCTTCAGTTTATTATTGTAACAGTAGTGCTGCTAGTGCTGCTTTGTGCTGGGTGTAGCCTACACCAGATCCGTCTCTTCAGTTTATTATTGTAACAGTAGTGCTGCTTTGTGCTGGGTGTAGCCTACACCAGATCAGTCTCTTCAGTTTATTATTGTAAAAGTAGTGCTGCTAGTGCTGCTTTGTGCTGGGTGTAGCCTACACCAGATCCGTCTCTTCAGTTTATTATTGTAAAAGTAGTGCTGCTAGTGCTGCTTTGTGCTGGG